>NC_092147.1:7848641-7873641 GCF_045791955.1 Oncorhynchus clarkii lewisi
ACTGAAAACTGCTGTTCACAAATGCTCTCCATCCAACCTCACTGAGCTCGAGCTGTTTTGCAAGGAGGAATGGGAAAAAAATTTTAGTCTCTCGATGTGCAAAACTGATAGAGACATACCCCAAGCGACTTACAGCTGTAATCGCAGCAAAAGGTGGCGCTACAAAGTATTAACTTAAGGGGGCTGAATAATTTTGCACGCCCAATTTTTCAGTTTTTGATTTGTTAAAAAAGTTTGAAATATCCAATAAATGTAGTTCCACTTCATGATTGTGTCCCACTTGTTGTTGATTCTTCACAAAAATATACAGTTTTATATCTTTATGTTTGAAGCCTGAAATGTGGCAAAAGGTCGCAAAGTTCAAGGGGGCCGAATACTTTCGCAAGGCACTGTATATATATATATATATATATATATATATATATATATATATATATATATATATATATATATATATATTTACATTTTATTTATACAGATTATTCTCATTGAGATAACTTCTCTTTTCCAAGAGAGACCTGGTCCAATAGCAGCAGGGGGAAACAACTTACATACACTAACAACATGAAACAAAAAATATAAACAAACATAACAGTACAACAATTACATATTATATTAACACAAACATCTTGACTAAAAACAGCCGGCCTAAAAACAATTACACTCTTCTATGATATATACATCGATCAAGTGTTTAAACTCCACCAACGAAACTAGATCATCACATTTTAAAACGTTCAGGGGAGAATTCCAGGACCACGGAGCTAAGGAACAAACTATTTCTACCATGACCTGTTCTAATTTTTGGTACTGCTAGAAGCAAATCAGAATGAGACCGTAATTTATATTTATTTACCAACCGGACTATAAAAAGAACAGAGATAAATTGGCATTTTACCCAATATGGCCTTATAAATCAGTGTCTACCAGTGTTTAAGCCTACGCAATGTCAATGACGACCAGCCAACAGCGCTGTGGAGATCACAATGATGTGTTAGACGTTTCTGATTTGTAATGAACCTGAGGGCTGCATGAAATACTGAATCAAGTGCTCTCAGGGTAGTGACTGAGGCCTGCATATATATAATCACTAAAATCTAAAACCGACAGTAATGTACAACATACCAGCTCCTTCCTGGTCTCCAGAGAAAAACAAGCCTTATGCCGGTAATAAAAACATATTCTCAGCTTGAGCTTCCTGATCAAGTTCTCTACATGCACAGTGAAGCTCAGCTTGTCATCAACCCACACACCCAAATATTTGAACACTTTAACTTGCTCTATAGTATGTCCAGCCAATGTAGCAATGACATGATTTGTAACATGCCTGGCATTTGAAAATACCATGCATTTAGTTTAACCTGAATTTAGAACCAGCTTTAAAATCATACAGATTCTGTTGTGATGTTAAATGCTCTTTGGGCATTTTCAAAAGCTAAAGATAAACTACTACCACTTGAATAAAGAACATCTGCATAAAAATGAACATCCGCTGTTGTTTTAATAAGATCCCCAATGTTGTCGATATACAAAATGAACAACTTAAGAGACAACAAGGACATTATATTTTCCTATAGTCGCTCAATTTATCAGTCCAATTTTTGACAAGTGTAAAGGGGAAACCGTTAAACATGAAATAAAATCGTATTAGATCATTGATTTCGTCAAAGAAACCTATCCTCCTTGCCAACCAGTGCCTTATTCGACCTTGTTGCTTATCCTATCAGACAAGTTAGCAGCGGAGGCAGGTTATAACGGTGTCCCTATTCTGTAACCCTCTGTCTTAAGTGTAGACTAATACATCTCCTTTAAAAGGAGTGTTCTAGGGTGCGCAATTAAATGTGTGGGGAGGAGTGTACAAAAGAAGACTTCGGGAGAATTGGAACATTAGAACGTTAGATTCTAATCACTCAGAGGTCAAGGGTCAGAAGCGGGTTTATGAACCTTCCCAAAGGCTCACCTTTTCCAGGTCAGCACAGCTGCCGAAGTCCTGCTCTGACAGGTAGCTGATGAGGCTCTGTCCCTCCAGCGGCTTCCGGAACATGCAGTCTGGAACACTGCTGTACTGGGAGCCGTCTGTGTAGACCACACGCAGCGAGAGAGACACACACACACACACACACAAAGAGAGAGTCACACACACACACAAAGAGAGAGTCACACACACACACAAAGAGAGAGTCACACACACACACACAAAGAGAGAGTCACACACACACACACAAAGAGAGAGTCACACACACACACACAAAGAGAGAGTCACACACACACACACAAAGAGAGAGTCACACACACACACACAAAGAGAGAGTCACACACACACACACACACACAAAGAGAGAGTCACACACACACACAAAGAGAGAGTCACACACACACACACACACACACACAAAGAGAGAGTCACACACACACACACACACACAAAGAGAGTCACACACACACACACACACACACACAAAGAGAGAGTCACACACACACACACACAAAGAGAGAGTCACACACACACACACACAAAGAGAGAGTCACACACACACACACACACACACAAAGAGAGAGTCACACACACACACACACAAAGAGAGAGTCACACACACACACACACAAAGAGAGAGTCACACACACACACACACAAAGAGAGAGTCACACACACACACACACAAAGAGAGAGTCACACACACACACAAAGAGAGAGTCACACACACACACACACAAAGAGTCACACACACACAAAGAGAGAGTCACACACACACAAAGAGAGAGTCACACACACACACACAAAGAGTCACACACACACACACAAAGAGTCACACACACAAAGAGTCACACACACAAAGAGTCACACACACAAAGAGTCACACACACACACACACAAAGAGAGAGTCACACACACACACAAAGCACTCTGTTTAAACTTGAAGGTGTATGAGACTCCCCCTTGCCTTGTTCCACATGTTGTTGTGTTACAGCCTGAATCACCCCGATACACATAATACCCCATAATGACAAAGTCAAAACAGGTTCTTTTTAAATATGCAAATATATTGAAAATAAAATACAGAAATCTTTCATTTAGATAAGAATTCACACCTGAGTTAATACTTTGTAGAAAACACCTTTGGCAGCAATTACAGCTGTGGGTCTTTCTGGGTAAGTCTCTAAGAGCTTTCCACACCCTTATTACACAATATTCTTTTAATTCTTCAAGCTCGATCAAGTTGGTTGTTGATCATTGCTAGGCAGCCATATGCGAGTTTTGTCATAGATTTTCATGCCGATTTAAGTCTAAACTGAAACTCGGCCACTCAGGATCATTCAATGTCATCTTGGTAATCAACAGTGTATATTTGACCATTTGTTTTAGCTTATTGTCCTGCTGAAAGGGTCATTTGTCTCCCAGTGTGTTGGACAGCAGACAACCAGGTTTACCTCTATTCCGTTTATTTTCATTCAACAAAAAAATAACTCCCTTACTCGTCCTTGACAAGTGTAACTGGTATGAAATGGCTAGCTAGTTAGCGGGACGCGCTAGTAGCGTTTCAAATCGGTGACGTCACTCGCTCTGGGAACTTTAAGTAGTATCCCTTGCTCTGCAAGGGCAACGATGCTTCAAGGGTGACCTGTTGTCGATGTGTTCAGGGGTCCTTGGTTCAAGCCCAGGAGAGGGACGGAAGCAGAACTGTTACACAAGCAAAACTGTTACACAAGCATACCCATAACATGATGCAGCCACCACCATGTTTGAAAATATAAAGTGGTACACAGTGATGTGTTGTGTTTGCCCCAAACATAACTTTGTATTCACGACACAAAAGGTAATTTCTTTGCCACATTTTTTACAGTTTAACTTGAGTACCTTATTGCAAACAGGATGGATGTTTTTTAATATTTTTATTCTGTACCAGCTTCCTTCTTTTCACACTGTCATTTAGGTTAGTATTGTGGAGTAACTACAATGTTTTAAAGTCAACATTAGCCTCATGGTGAAATCCCTGAATGGTTTCCTTCCTCTCCAGCAACTAAGCTACAGTTGCCGGAGAGGAAGGAAACCGTTCAGGAACCTTTCAGGGAAGGATGCCTTTATCTCTGTAGTGACTGGGTGTATTGATACACCATTCAAAGTGTAATTAATAACCTCACCATGCCCAAAGCGATATTCAATGTGTGTTTTTGTTTGTTTTTTGAACAATTACGTGCCCTCCTTTGCGAGGCATTGGAAAACCTCCCTGGTCTTTACTGTTGAATCTGTGTTTGAAATTCACCGCTCGACTGAGGGACCTTACAGATATTTGTATGTGTAGGGTACAGAGATGAGGTAGTCATTCAAAAATCATGTTAAACACTATTATTGCACACAGAGTGAGTCCATGCAACTTATTATGTGACTTGTTAAGACTCATTTTTACTCCTGAATTTATTTAGGCTTGCCATAACAAAGGGGTTGAATACTAATTGACTCAGCTTTAAATTGTAAATTAATTAGTAAAAATGCTATTGTGTGTAGGCCAGTGACACAAAATCTCAATTGATTCATTTTAAATTCAGGCTGTAACACAACTGGAAAAAGTCAATGGGTGTGAATACTTTCTGAAGGCACTGTAGGTAACAGGAACAAGACATTTGTGGAGGTAGGCCTTGAAATACAGCCACAGGTACACCTCCAATTTATGTCAATTAGCCTAACAGAAGCTTCTAAACCATGACATAATTTTCTGGCATTTTCCAAGCTGTTTAAAGGCAGAGTTAACTTAGTGTATGTAAACTTCTGACCCTCTGGAATTGTGATACAGTGAATTATAAGTGAAATAATATATCTGTAAACAATTGTTGGAGAAATGACTTGTGTCATTGTCATGACTTGTGTCACAAAGTAGATGTCCTAACCGACATGCCAAAACTATAGTTTGTTAACAAGAAATTTGTGGAGTGGTTGAAAAACGAGTTTGAATGACTTTTAGTGTATGTAAACTTCTGACTTCAACTGCAGGTAGTTTTAGTGTTAGGACCAGTCTACTCACTACACAGCTAGGTAGTTCTAATGTTCGAACCAGTCTACTCACTAGACTCCATATAGAGGGAACTGGGTGTACTGCCATCACTGCTGCCAAGGGAGAAAGGGCTGTAGTCCTCCAAACGACAGTCCTCCGCAACCAATGATTCTGACACAGAACACACAGCTGACGTTAGATTGACCACAGAACGAACATTAGATTAGTGTCTTGTCATCAAGTGCCAACAAATAGCCTGTTTTTCCTGACTGGTTCTGTATTCAACATGTTAAATGTAGCTAACAGACTGGTAACTGATCGATTGTGTCAGTAAATAGGGATTTCAACTTTTACCTTCCCTTTTGAGACATGCTCAATTAAGACACCCACAAATGATATATTGAAAAGTAAATGTATGAATAATAACTTCAATGTTTTGTTATCAGCTAGGTAAATGACATCACAGGGTAATAATCTATCAAATATCAAGTCTTAAACATTGACGTGCATGTGGTGTACTCTCTGCAAATCCAGAGCAAATATTGTAATGATACAATTTTGTACAATGATTCTGGCCAAATTCTTAACTAATAAATGTCAAGTTAAACTGGCCACATAAAGCATTAACAGAGAAAAGGAAACAATTGATAGTAAAATTATGATGCATTCAATGAATTACCAAAAAAAAAAACATCAAAACATCACAATGTAATAAAAGTAAGGTGCACCAACCAACACAATGAAAACACAAAGCTGTTTTGGCCTAGCGTCTTGATCTTAGTTTGACCAAAACAACAACCAAAACAGCAACTGCACAAATGAAGAACCAGAGGCAAGGCCAGATGAGAGGGGAAGAAGGACAAATAGCATGCGGAGGGGCAGGGAGAGAGGAAGAGGAAGTGATGGAGCGCAGAAGAACTGCACTGCCAACCTGCTACGGGATCCTCTATTATAACGCTGACTTTCCTGTGGCCCCCTCCTTCACGCAGACAAGGAAGAGAGACAGGGAGAGAGCGAGAAAGAGAGAGAGAGAAAGAGAGAGAAAAGATTACCAAAAAGCAGAGAGAGAGAGAAAAGATTACCACAAAGCAGAGAAAGAGAGAGAGAGAAAGAAAAGATTACAACAAAGCAGAGAGAGAGAAAAGATTACCACAAAGCAGAGAGAGAGAGAGAAAAGATTACCACAAATCAGAGAGAGAGAGAGAGAAAGAGAGAGAGAGAAAGAGAGAGAAAAGATTACAACAAAGCAGAGAGAGAGAGAGAAAAGATTACCACAAAGCAGAGAGAACGAGAGAAAGAGAGAGAACGAGAGAAAACGAGAGAGCACAAGAGCAGGAGAGAGAGAAGAGAGATGCTCATCTCTTGGCAGTAGTACCTGTAGATAAAACAACATCTTCAGTAATAAAATGATCACCGACCTCAACCCAAAGTTTCTTGGAGCATTCAGTCAGCCCCCCCCTGACGGCCCTATCAGATCACAATCTACTTGAATGGAGCACTAATCAACCGTGAGGCATCGAAGACGAGCAAACTGCATACTATTAAAGACATGTTATAGATGGAAGGAAGGAACAGCATAACAGAAAACATCTCATTGTGATTGAAGAATCCATTGAATCAAATCACTTCTGGGTAATTTAGAACACACTAAACAAACACGGAGAGGTATTTATCCAAAATGGAGGTGTATGGGATAAACCACTTCTCCAATCTTTTCAGCCATATAACAAGCAGTCAAAACATATACCTGATAATCTACTAAATGATCAGCTATTAAAGACTACCAGAACCCACTGGATTCTCCAATTACATTGGATGAGCTACAGGACCAAATACAAACCCTCCAAAAGGCCTGTGGTGTTATAATAATAATAATTATTGTTATTGTTGTTATTGTTGTTGTTGTTAGTATTATTATTATTATTATTATAATAATAATACCACTTTTATTTCAACAAGGATCACAGTCTGAGACCAAGGGCTCTTTTACAGCTGGGGCCTGCGTATACATGTTTACACATACAGTTTAGGTACAATGATTAAAAAACTACACAAGACGAACAAAACCATCACAGATAACACAAGAAAAATACTGCAAAAAATACTGCAACAGATTACATTTACACATTTAGGTTATTCCACTAACGGGTTATTCCCACTAACAGGTTATTCCCCCTAACAGGTTATTCCCACTAACAGGTTATTCCCACTAACGGGTTATTCTACTAACAGGTTATTCCCCTAACAGGTTATTCCCCTAACAGCACAATAACCTGCATTACCCAAAACAGTTACAAGCAATACAAAAATAAAAATCCTCCAATAAATGTTTAAAATGAGCGACAAGAGTGTCAAGTTTACGTTTAGTCTGCAGGCTTATTCCATAGGCAAGGAGTGTAACAGGAAAAGGCAGCCATACCCAACTCTAATGGCTCTGACTGGATGCTGTCGACTCTTAACAGCCTGACTTCTATCCTTAAGATAGTCGTGAAACCAAACGACAGGCTTCCAATCCCAGTCCAATCCCAGTCCTCCAATCCCAGTCCTATCCCAGTCCTCCAATCCCAGTCCTATCCCAGTCCTCCAATCCCAGTCCTATCCCAGTCCTCCAATCCCAGTCCTATCCCAGTCCTCCAATCCCAGTCCTATCCCAGTCCTCCAATCCCAGTCCTATCCCAGTCCTCCAATCCCAGTCCTATCCCAGTCCTCCAATCCCAGTCCTATCCCAGTCCTCCAATCCCAGTCCTATCGACGACAGCTTACCCAAAAGTATCGCATGGTCCACAGTGTCAAAAGCTTTAGATAAACCTATGAACAAGGCGGCACAGTACTTTCTATTATCTAGGGCGTTAGTAATATAATTTACAACACGTACAGTGGCCGTAATAGTACTGTGTTTAGGTCTAAAGCCAGATTGATTACTAGAAAGAATACTGTTAACAGTTAAAGAAGATTGTAGTTGCCTATTCACCAGTGACACTAGAAGTTTAGCCAAACAGGAGAGCTTAGAGATGGGCCGGTAATTATCCAACTCACTACCATCACCTCCCTTGAGGAGTGGTATAACAAAAGGGGTTTTCCAAGATTTAGGAATCTAATCTATGACTAATGTTTGATTAAAGATATGGGTTACTACACCAACAATGTTGATGGTATACTAAACTAAATGATAAAATATACAGAACACAAATTCAAAATTGGCTATACTTAAACCCTTCAACATTACCCTCAGCTCTGGAATCTTCCCTAATATAATTTGGAACCAAGTCCTGATCACCACAAATCCACAAAAGTAGACTCAAATTTGACCAATAAGTACCGTGTAATATGCACCAGCAGCAATCAAGAAAAAAATCCTCTGCAGTATCATCAACAGCAGACTCAACAGCAGTATCATCAACAGCAGACTCAACAGCAGTATCATCAACAGCAGACTCCACAGCAGTATCATCAACAGCAGACTCCACAGCAGTATCATCAACAGCAGACTCCACAGCAGTATCATCAACAGCAGACTCCACAGCAGTATCATCAACAGCAGACTCAACAGCAGTATCATCAACAGCAGACTCCACAGCAGTATCATCAACAGCAGACTCCACAGCAGTATCATCAACAGCAGACTCAACAGCAGTATCATCAACAGCAGACTCAACAGCAGTATCATCAACAGCAGACTCCACAGCAGTATCATCAACAGCAGACTCCACAGCAGTATCATCAACAGCAGACTCCACAGCAGTATCATCAACAGCAGACTCCACAGCAGTATCATCAACAGCAGACTCCACATTTCCTCAGCGAAAACAATGTCCCGCGCAAATGTCAAATTGGCTTCCTATCGCATACACCCTGCACACCCTTGTTGACGAACTAACAAAAAAAAGTATTCTCATGCTTTGATGATATCAAAAAAAGCTTTTGACTCAAAAGGGTCTGCTATATAAATGAATGGTGGAAAAACAAAATCAATGTACACAAAGACCAAGTGTTAAAATGTGCAATAAACACACAGATTTCTTTCCTCGGGCCGTAGAGTGAGGCAGGGATGCAGCTTGAGCCCCACCGTCTTCAACATATATATATCCATGAATTGGCAAGGGGATTAGAACAGTCTGCATCACCCGGCCTCACACTGCTAGAGTCCAAATTCAAATGTCTACTGTTTGCAGACTACCTGGTACTTCTGTCCCCAACCAAGGAGGGCCTACAGCAGCACCTAGATCTTCTGCACAGATTCAGTCAGACCTAGTAAGACAAAAATAATGATGTTCCAAAAAAGGTCCAGTAGCCAAGCCAACAAATATAATTATCTAGACACCATTGCCCTAGAGCACACAAAGAAGGACACCTACCTCTGCCTAAACATTAGCACCAAAAGGAAACGTCCACAAGGCTGTGAAGGACCTGAGAGACAAGACAAGGGCCTTCTATGCCATCAAAAGGAAACGGACCCCACAGAGCCCCAGGACAGAAACACATTTTAGACCCAACCAAAGCAAAAAAGATAATTATTTCCCATGTTTCAAGTAATTAACAAAAAAAAAAAAACAGAGCAAACTAGAATGCTATTTGGCCCTAAACAGAGAGTACACAGCAGCAGAATACCTGACCACTGTGACAGAATACCTGACCACTGTGACAGAATACCTGACCACTGTGACTGACCCAAACTTAAGAACATCTTTGACTGCGTACAGAGCTCTGCTATTGAGAGACCGCCATAGCCGGTCTTCTGTTGAGAGCCAGGTCTGCCTATGTGCACACTGCCCACAAAATGAGGTGGAAACTGAGCGGCACTTCCTAACCTTCTGCCATATGTATGAGTACAGAGACACATATTTCCCACAGATCACACAGACCCAAAGAATTTGAAAACAAATCCAACATTGATAAACTCCCATATCTGTTAGGTGAAATACCGCAGAGTGCCATCACAGCAGAAAGATGTGTGGCCAGTTGCCATGAGAAACGGGCAACCAGTGGAACACAAACAACATTGTAAATACCACCTATCAAATCAAATTTTATTTGTCACATACACATGGTTAGCAGATGTTAATGCGAGTGTAGCGAAATGCTTGTGCTTCTAGTTCCGACAATGCAGTAATAACTAATGAGTAATCTAACCTAACAATTCCCCAACTACTACCTTATAGACAGACACAAGTGTAAAGGGATAAAGAATATGTACATAAAGATATGAATGAGTGATGGTACAGAACGGCATAGGCAAGATGCAGTAGATGGTATCGAGTACTGTATATACATATGCGATGAGTAATGTAGGGTAGGTAAACATTAAGTGGCATTGTTTAAAGTGGCTAGTGATACATTTTTTACATCAGTTTCCATTATTAAAGTGAGCTGGAGTTGAGTCAGTATGTTGGCAGCTCCACTCAATGTTAGTGGTGGCTGTTTAACAGTCTGATGGCCTTGAGATAGAAGCTGTTTTGATGCACCTGTACTGACCTCGCCTTCTGGATGATAGAGGGGTGAACAGGCAGTGACTCGGGTGGTTGTTGTCCTTGATGATCTTTATGGCCTTCCTGTAACATCGGGTGGTGTAAGTGTCCTCGAGGGTAGGTAGTTTGCCCCCAGTGATACGTTGTGCAGACCTCACTACCCTCTGGAGAGCCTTACGGTTGTGGGCGGAGCAGTTGCCGTACCAGGCGGTGATACAGTCCGACAGGATGCTCTCGATTGTGCATCTGTAGAAGTTTGAGAGTGCTTTTGGTGACAAGTCAAATTTCTTCAGCCTCCTGAGGTTGAAGAGGTGCTGCTGCGCCTTCTTTACAACACTGTCTGTGTGGGTGGACCAATTCAGTGTCTGTAATGTGTACGCCGAGGAACTTAAAACTTACTACCCTCTCCACTACTGTCCCGTCGATGTGGATAGGTGCTCCCTCTGCTGTTTCCTGAAGTCCACAATCATCTCCTTTGTTTTGTTGACGTTGAGTGTGAGGTTATATTCCTGACACCACACTCCGAGGGCCCTCACCTCCTCCCTGTGGGCCGTCTCGTCGTTGTTGGTAATCAAGCCTGCCACTGTGGTGTCGTCCGCAAACTTGATGATTGAGTTGGAGGCGTGCATGGCCATGCAGTCGTGGGTGAACAGGGAGTACAGGAGAGAGCTCAGAACGCACCCTTGTGGGGCCCCAGTGTTGAGGATCAGCGGGGTGGAGATGTTGTTACCTACCCTCACCACCTGGGGGCGGCCCGTCAGGAAGTCCAGTACCCAGATGCACAGGGTGGGGTCGAGACCCAGGGTTTCGAGCTTGATGACGAGTTTGGAGGGTACTATGGAATTAAATGCTGAGCTGTAGTCGATGAACAGCATTCTCACATAGGTATTCCTCTTGTCCAGATGGGTTAGGGCAGTGTGGTTGCGATTGCGTCGTCTGTGGACCTATTGGGGCGGTAAGCAAATTGGAGTGGGTCTAGGGTGTCAGGTAGGGTGGAGGTGATATGGTCCTTGACTAGTCTCTCAAAGCACTTCATGATGACAGAAGTGAGTGCTACGAGGCGGTAGTCGTTTAGCTCAGTTACCTTAGCTTTCTTGGGAACAGGAACAATGGTGGCCCTTTTGAAGCATGTAGGAACAACAGACTGGGATAAGGTTTGATTGAATATGTCCGTAAACACACCAGCCAGCTGGTCTGCGCATGCTCTGAGGATGCGGCTGGGGATGCCGTCTGGGCCTGCAGCCTTGCGTGGGTTAACACGTTTAAATGTTTTACTCACGTCAGCTGCAGTGAAGGAGAGTCCGCAGGTTTTGGTAGTGGGCCGTGTCAGTGGCACTGTATTGTCCTCAAAGCGAGCAAAGAAGTTATTTAGTCTGTCTGGAAGCAAGACATCCTGGTCCAAGACGGGGCTGGTTTTCTTTTTGTAATCCGTGATTGACTGTAGACCCTGCCACATACCTCTTGTGTCTGAGCCGTTGAATTGTGACTACTTTGTCTCTATACTGACGCTTAGCTTATTTGATTGCCTTGCGGAGGGAATAGCTACACTGTTTGTATTCGGTCATGTTTCCGGTCACCTTGCCCTGGTTGAGCATCAAACTGAGCATCAGAGAGACAGGTAGTTTTAGAAGCAGTGGCACTGTGGTAACTGAGCATCAGAGAGACAGGTAGTTTTAGAAGCAGTGGCACTGTGGTAACTGAGCATCAGAGAGACAGGGAGTTTTAGAAGCAGTGGCACTGTGGTAACTGAGCATCAGAGAGACAGGGAGTTTTAGAAGCAGTGGCACTGTGGTAACTGAGCATCAGAGAGACAGGTAGTTTTAGAAGCAGTGGCACTGTGGTAACTGAGCATCAGAGAGACAGGTAGTTTTAGAAGCAGTGGCACTGTGGTAACTGAGCATCAGAGAGACAGGTAGTTTTAGAAGCAGTGGCACTGTGGTAACTGAGCATCAGAGAGACAGGTAGTTTTAGTAGCAGTGGCACTGTGGTAACTGAGCATCAGAGAGACAGGTAGTTTTAGTAGCAGTGGCACTGTGGTAACTGAGCATCAGAGAGACAGGTAGTTTTAGAAGCAGTGGCACTGTGGTAACTGAGCATCAGAGAAACAGGTAGTTTTAGAAGCAGTGGCACTGTGGTAACTGAGCATCAGAGAGACAGGTAGTTTTAGAAGCAGTGGCACTGTGGTAACTGAGCATCAGAGAGACAGGTAGTTTTAGTAGCAGTGGCACTGTGGTAACTGAGCATCAGAGAGACAGGTAGTTTTAGAAGCAGTGGCACTGTGGTAACTGAGCATCAGAGAGACAGGTAGTTTTAGAAGCAGTGGCACTGTGTTAACTGAGCATCAGAGAGACAGGTAGTTTTAGTAGCAGTGTCACTGTGGTAACTGAGCATCAGAGAGACAGGTAGTTTTAGTAGCAGTGGCACTGTGGTAACTGAGCATCAGAGAGACAGGTAGTTTTAGTAGCAGTGGCACTGTGGTAACTGAGCATCAGAGAGACAATAAATGTGCAGGATGTGATTAACACCTCCTAGGCATGCAGACCCTCTCTCTGCAGCATAGCCATACTCTTACACAAACACTGGTCTTACACACATTCAGCTGCTGCAATGCAAGCACATCGGAATGACTTTTTTTGACATTTCAATTCACACCAAAACAACATAAAAAAGACACTTACAGGCTTGCTCTCACACTCAGAAAACATACCCTAGCCTCTCACCTGCTGCACACACACACACACACTCACCATGTCTATGTTTGCTGTTGATCCCCGTGTCGGACATTGAGCGGACGTGCCCTCTGCTGCCCCCCCGACCCGGCTCCCTCTGACCCTCTGAAAAGGATGACCTTCGAGGTGTGGGAGGTGGGACCGAAGCCAAGGAGCTCCTTCCAGGGGACTGGACCTGAATCTCACCATCCGATTTGCCGCCGCAAGGATCGCCACCGGGGGTGGAGCTTTGGGAGTCGCAGCGATTGCTACGATGCCCCAGGTTACCGATAGCCAGATACTCGGGGCCGTCGTCGTAGTCGCCCTCGCCAGAGTCTAGGGCGTCGGAGTGGGCAGGGCATGGGGAGGCGGGCTCTGTCAGGGCGATGGAGGGGATCACCACTGAGGGACCGGGAGGGGGGCTCGTGCCCCTTTCGCCATCTCCCTCGGACCCCCCCACACACCCCCAGGGGGCTCCCGAGGCCCTAGCTGCAGGAGTGGAGTCTAGAAGGGAAACAAGAACAGTATGGGCTAAATCAGACTTAGAAATATAACTCTATATTTAGTGCCTTCGGAAAGTATTCAGACCCCTTGACTTTTTCCAGTTTGTTAGGTTAAAGCCTTATTTCTAAAATGTATTAAATCCCCCCCCCCCTCTTCAACCAACACACTATAAATGACAAAGCAAAAAACTTCTTTTTTTTTGCACATTTATAAAAAATAAAATAAACTGAAATCTCACAAGTATTCAGGCCCTTAACTCAGTACTTTGTTGAAGCACCTTTTCTACCCATTATATCCTGGAGTATTCTTGGATGACACTACAAGCTTGGCACACCTGTATTTGGGGAGTTTCTCCCATTGTTCTCCACATATCCTCTCAAGCTCTGTCAGGTTGGTTGGGGAGCGTGTAGGTTTACCACCCAGAGTGACTCGATGTGGTCCAGAGTGACTCAATGTCTAGTCTAACCTCCAAACTGTTGCTCCAATATAGTCTCCCCCTCTCCTCCACTGTCCCCTTCTCACCATCCCCCTCTCTCTCACCATCTCTCTCGCCCCCTCTCTCTCGCCCCCCTCTCTCTCACCATCCCTCTCCCCCTCTCACTATTCCCCTACCCCCTATTTCTTCCCCTCTCATTACCCCTCTCCCTCCCTCCCTCATTATCCCTCTCCCTCCCACCCTCATTATCTCCCTCTCCCACCCTCATTATCCCTCTCCCACCCTCATTATCCCTCTCCCACCCTCATTATCCCTCTCCCACCCTCATTATCCCTCTCCCACCCTCATTATCCCTCTCCCACCCTCATTATCCCTCTCCCACCCTCATTATCCCTCTCCCTATGTCCCTTCACTCCTCCCTCACCTGAGTTGCTCTCTGAGATGTCCCCTGTGTTATCCTCACTCCCTCACCTGAGTTGCTCTCCGAGATGGCCCCTGGGTTATTACTGTTGGGCGTGAGTCCTCCATCTCGGTGGGGGAGGGAGCACTGGGAGGTGGTGAGCCTGTGGTTGAGCTCCCCTCTGGGGGGACCCTGACCTTCCCCGGCCCTCCAGCCGCCCCCCGGCAGAACACCCAGACTCTGACTCTTCAACAGGCCCTCCATGTACGGAGAGCACATTAGAGTGGACAGCTGAGAGAGGAAGAGAGAGGGGGTGGATTAGAGGAGAGAGAGGTACTATAAGATATGAATACAGGCACAGAAAATGAAGTATAGGGGAAAGAAAATTCAAGTAAAAACAGGGAGAGAAAAAAGGAAATCATTTCAGATTGGCAAAGCTGAGAGGTAATGGAAAAGACATAAGGAATGAGAGGTAGAGAGATCAGCCACTGAAGAGCATATCAGGGATAGGAGCCTGAGACACCAACATACACACAGAGAGACAGGGAGAGAGAGGCAGGCGGGGGGAGAGAGAGGCAGGCGGGGGGAGAGAGAGGCAGGCGGGGGGAGAGAGAGATCAGCCACTGAAGAGCATATCAGGGATAGGAGCCTGAGACACCAACATACACACAGAGACAGGGGAGAGAGAATGATTGGTGTGTCTGCTCAACTCTCTCTATATCTGCGCGCGCGTGTGTGTGTGTGTGTCACCTTAACTGTGTTGACAAGGGCAAGCAGACGGGGGTTGTTTTGCTCCACGGCCTCCAGACACTGGAACATGGCCGTCACATGGGGCTCACTCAGCAGAAAGGCCTCCACTGGGAGAGAGAGAGACAGAGAGACAGGCAGGCGGGGAGAGAGAGGCAGGCGGGGAGAGAGAGGGGCAGGCGGGGAGAGAGAGGGGCAGGCGGGGAGAGAGAGGGGCAGGCGGGGAGAGAGAGGGGCAGGCGGGGAGAGAGAGGGGCAGGCGGGGAGAGAGAGGGGCAGGCGGGGAGAGAGAGGGGCAGGCGGGGAGAGAGAGAGGCAGACGGGGAGAGAAAGGCATGGGGAGAGAGAGGCATGGGGAGAGAGAGGAGAGAAAAGGGAGAAAGTCAAGATAAGATAGGGGCAGGGTAGAAATCAATAATACACTCAGTCAATCAACATCCAAGACCCAGAAGATTGATTACATCATTCTTTCATCAAATTTCTATTTGCAAATGGTATTGGTTTGGCTCAACCTCACACCCACCCAACCTCACACCCACCCACCAGGCAGATTTTTGTTGGGTTCAAATGCCAAATCTGTTTTTTCTCCCACTCTTACCGTTGTAGTACTTGCTCGTGTGTCCCTGGTGTTTGAGCAGGGGTCGGAGCTGGGCTGACAGCAGGTGGACCTGTAGGCTGTGCAGCAGCCAGCGCTCGGCCTTGTAACCCTCCCCAACAGTCTTCAGCCCACTGCTCAGCACAGGCTCCAGCTTACTAAACTACAGGGCCAGAGAGGGGAAGGAGAGAGGTGATGGTAGAGGGAGAGAGCGAGAGGGGAAGGAGAGAGGTGATGGTAGAGGGAGAGAGCGAAAGGGGAAGGAGAGAGGTGATGGTAGAGGGAGAGAGCGAGAGGGGAAGGAGAGAGATGATGGTAGAGGGAGAGAGCGAGAGGGGAAGGAGAGAGATGATGGAAGAGGGAGAGAGCGAGAGGGGAAGGAGAGAGGTGATGGTAGAGGGAGAGAGCGAGAGGGGAAGGAGAGAGATGATGGTAGAGGGAGAGAGCGAGAGGGGAAGGAGAGAGGTGATGGTAGAGGGAGAGAGCGAGAAAATAGGAGTATATAGGAGAGAGAGAGGGGAAGTGATGGAATAGAAAAACAAAGAGGGAGAATAGATGAGAGGATGAAGGAGAGAAATCAAGAGAGACAGAGAGAAAAACACTTGAATCAGTTATTTAACCCATTGCCCTTTACGGTTGTGAGGTCTGGGGCAACCAAGAATTCACACAATGGGACAAACACCTAAATTGAGAACGCAGAGCAGAATTAGGTCGATATGCGCTAATTATCAAAAATCCAGAAAATACCTTTTAAATTTGACAACCATCTAAAACCTTTTAAATTTGACAACCATCTAAAAAAGGAACCGATTCCTAAACCTTCCATAATAAATCACTTCAGAGTGATGAACCTGGAGAAGAGTCCCCTAAACAAGCTGGTCCTGGGGCTCTGTTCACAAACAGACCACACAGAGCCCCAGGACAGCAACACAATTAGACCCAACCAAATCATGAGAAAACAAAAAAGTTAATTAATTACTTGACACCTTTGAAACAATTAACAAAAAAACAGAGCAAACTAGAATGCTATTTGGCCCTAAACAGAGAGTACACAGTGGCAGAATACCTGACCACTGTGACTGACCCTAAATAGAGAGTACACAGTGGCAGAATACCTGACCACTGTGACTGGCCCTAAACAGAGAGTACACCGTGGTAGAATACCTGACCACTGTGACTGACCCAAAACAGAGAGTACACCGTGGTAGAATACCTGACCACTGTGACTGGCCCTAAACAGAGAGTACACCGTGGTAGAATACCTGACCACTGTGACTGACCCTAAACAGAGAGTACACAGTGGCAGAATACCTGACCACTGTGACTGACCCTAAATAGAGAGTACACAGTGGCAGAATACCTGACCACTGTGAATGACCCAAAACAGAGAGTACACCGTGGTAGAATACCTGACCACTGTGACTGGCCCTAAACAGAGAGTACACCGTGGTAGAATACCTGACCACTGTGACTGGCCCTAAACAGAGAGTACACCGTGGTAGAATACCTGACCACTGTGACTGGCCCTAAACAGAGAGTACACCGTGGTAGAATACCTGACCACTGTGACTGACCCAAAACAGAGAGTACACCGTGGTAGAATACCTGACCACTGAGACTGACCCAAACTTAAGGAAAGCTTTGACTATGTACAGACTCAGTGAGCATAGCCTTGCTATTGAGAAAGGCCGCCGTAGGCAGACCTGGCTCTCAAGAGAAGACAGGCTATGTGCACACTGCCCAGAAAATGAGATGGAAACTGAGCTGCACTTCCTAACCTCCTGCCCAATGTATGACCATATTAGAGAGACATATTTCCCTCAGATTACACAGATTCACAAAGATTTAAAAAACAAATCCTAATTTGATAAATTCCCATATCTACTGGGTGAAATACCACAGTGTGACATCACAGCAGCAACATTTGTGACCTGTTGCCACGAGAAAAGGGCAACCAGTGAAGAACAAACACCATTGTAAATACAACCCATATTTATCTATATTCCCTTTTGTACTTTAACTATTTGCACATCATTACAACACTGTTTATAGAGACCTATGACATTTTAAATATGAGAGAGAAACTCACATCAAAGCTGTGCTCACATTACCATTATATATAAACAGGTGACCCCTCTCTCTGTGGCTGATCCCGGTCTCTCCAGCTGTTTGGTATGTAACAGTAGCCTGGTCTGAGATCTGTTTGCTATGTAACAGTAGCCTGGTCTGAGATCTGTTTGGTATGCAACAGTAGCCTGGTCTGAGATCTGTTTGGTAGTTAATTAAGAGAGCAGCCGAGGTTGACAAGGATGTTGATGAAGTATGACCCAAGTAAGAAAGTCACTATGGTCCTTCTTTTTAAACTCATTGTCAACCGTGGACCTACCAGTTCAGATTTAGCATCAAATTAGCACCAGGCCTCATAGTGGCACCCTACTCCCTATAAGATGCACTTCTTTTCACCAGGCCTCATAGTGGCACCCTATTCCCTACATGGTGCACTTCTTTCGACCAGGGGTCATAAGGTAGTGCACTAAGTAGGGAATAGGGTGCCATTTGGGATGCAGATGATGTCAGTGGTCACAACAAACTGTACTGGATCCACCATAATATACACAGGGTGAATCGTCATTGGAAGGAGATAACATGCCTGTTCTATATACGAGGCTAGGTGAGGGCTGACGGAGCGGACATACCTGTTCTACATGAGAGGCCAGGTGAGGGCTGACATACCTGTTCTACATGAGAGGCCAGGTGAGGGCTGACATACCTGTTCTACATGAGAGGCCAGGTGAGGGCTGACATACCTGTTCTACATGAGAGGCCAGGTGAGGGCTGACATACCTGTTCTACATGAGAGGCCAGGTGAGGGCTGACATACCTGTTCTACATGAGAGGCCAGGTGAGGGCTGACATACCTGTTCTACATGAGAGGCCAGGTGAGGGCTGACATACCTGTTCTACATGAGAGGCCAGGTGAGGGCTGACATACCTGTTCTACATGAGAGGCCAGGTGAGGGCTGACAGAGCGGACACGCCACACGAAGGGCCAGTAGTCTTTCTGCTTGTAGTACACCTGCAACGCAAAACCAGCCTTTTACTACAGTACAATGGCATTGGTATGAGACTAATCTTCCATAAAATAAAAAATTACTAAATAGAATCGGAGAAAAAGCAGAACAATTAGGATCTGTTCATTGTCAGCAGCTCTTTGTCACGAGAACTTTCAATCACAAATGATAATAACTAACAATCAATCAACTTTGACTAATCCCCGAGGTTCGCAAAAAACCCTGGGTTTAATAATAATTAGGTAAAGACTCAGCTTATGCAAAAGGTTAGTACAGTTTATTCACGAGAGCCGCTCTAAAGTCAAGAATGCTAACACAGTCTTTATAACACACACACACACACACACACAAGTTCAAATCTTAAGCCACGCCTTGCTCAGACAGTCAGTGTTTTTCCACTACACACACACACTGGTTCTTTAATCCGCAACATGTTTCATAATGTTCTGCCAGCCTAACAGTGTCTCCCCTCCACGGGTGGAGACAGAATGTCCTGTAAGGAACACGGTAGTACAACTCGTCTGTGGATAGCTCCTCTTATCATTTGTTTCCCACCCTGCTTACATACTTAAAAGGAACAAAAAAAGGTCCATTGTTCTAATTCTGACTAAAACTACACAACATCATCAGATCGTTTTTGTGATTCTAATAAAATATCATACAATTATATGTTTTAAGGTTGGAATATTTTAAATCATTACCTTTAAGAATATAATTCCCTGATCACTCTTTTGCACCCTGACTCAAAGAAAATGGAAGGAAGGAAAGCAGAAGCTCCATGACAATAACATGACAGAGCGTCTGGAAAACAGACAAATAACAGTGCCTTGTGTAAGCCAAGCTTTTCTCCCCCAAAAAAACTACAAAATGCCAAGAGTGGAAGAGTAGTCAGTCCCGAGGCCTGACCTGCTCGTGCTTGAGGCCGTGGCTGAGGATGTGGTCCATGTCCTTGTGTAGCCGCTGCAGACCCCCGTAGCGAGACCACACGTTGGGGTTGCTGCTGGACACCAGGCCCTCCACCGTGGTCTTCAGACTAGACAGCAGCTTCCAGTGTTCCCTCCTGGAGGGAGAGAGAGAAGTCAGGTTTGAATGAACTCGTGCTCCATCCAAAACACTCAAGAGCAGACAGTTGAGCAGAGAGATAAACGCATCAAGTGACTGACAGAGAAGAAAACCACAATCATACAATCATATACTGCCATAACAAACAAACTACAAACTACTTTTCTTAAAACTGCATTGTTGGTTAAGGGTTAAGGGTTAAGGGTTTTGTAAGTAACCACTTCACTGTAAGGGAAACACCTGTTGTATACGCATGTGCCAAATACAATTTTATTTGACTGTGCAATGACCCCAAAACAAACCATGGTGACTACAAACTACTGGCTGTGGACTGCATTTACAGTGCCTAATGAGATGCATTGTACTTTGCAAATGTATTAAAAATGAAATACAGGAATAGCTTATTTACATAAGTATTCAGACCCTTTGTTGTGAGTCGAAATTGAGCTCAGGTGCATCCTGTTTCCATTGATCATCCCTTGGGGTGTTTCTACAACTTGGAGTCCACCTGTGCTAAATTCAATCGATTAGACATGACTTGGAAAGGCACACACAGTTGACAGTGCATGTCAGAGCAAAAACCAAGCCATGAGGTCGAAGGAATTGTCCGTAGAGCTCTGAGACAGGATTGTGTGTACGCATTTCTGCAGCCTTGTTGAAGGTACCAAAGAACACAGTGGCTTCCATCGAATAGAAGTTCGGAATCACCAAAACTCTTCCAAGAGCTGGCTGCCCGGCCAAACTGAAAAATCGGGGGAGAAAGGCCTTGGTCTGGGAGGTGACCAAGAACCCCGATGGTCACTCTGACAGAGTTCCAGAGTTCCTCTGTGGAGATGGGAGAACCTTACAGAAGGACAACCATCTCTGTAGCACTCCAACAAATTAGGCCTTTGTGGTAGAGTGGCCAGATGGAAGCCACTCCTCAGTAAAAGGCACATGACAGCAGCTTGGAGTTTGCCAAAAGGCCCCTAAAGACTCTCAGACCATGAGAAAATGATTTTCTGGTCTGATGAAACCAAGATTCAACTGTTTAGCCTGAATGCTAAGTATCATGTCCGGAGGAAACCTTGCACCATCCCTATGGTGTTGCATGGTGGTGGCAGCATCATGCTGTGGTGGTGGTGTTTTTTTCAGAGTACCCCTTATATTGGTGCAACAGAAAAGCCTCCTGGTGAAGTCATTAATCCCGCAGTTAGCCTAGATGTGATTAGCAAAGAAGTGTTTCCCAATGGTTGAGAAAGTAGTAGTTGTTTTATGTTTTTACAACATAGTGACCGTGCATCTAAGACACTAGCTCTAGCCTACATAGCCAAGGTGATGTGGGCGACAATCTCCACGGCTAATCGTAAACTCTTAAAACAACAGTTGACTCCATATGAGTAAATGCACAGAGTAAAGAAAACATTAAAAACACCTGCTCTTTCCCTGACATAGATTGACCAGGTGAATCCAGGTGAAAGTGATGATCCCATAATGATGTCACTTGTTAAATCCACTTCAATAAGTGTAGATGAAAGGGAGGAGTCACAGGTTAAAGAATGATTTTTAAGTCTAGAGATGATAAGAGACATGGATTGTGGATGTGTGCCATTTCAAAGGATGAAATGGGCAAGACAATATTAAAGTGCCTCTGAACGGGATTTGGTAGTAGGTGCCAGGCGCACCGGTTTGTGTCAAGAACTGCAACGCTGCTGTGTTTTTTCACGCTCAACAGTTTCACTTTTGTATCAAGAATTGTCCACCATCAAAGGACATCCAGCCAACATGACAACTGTGGGAAGCATTGTAGTCAACATGGGCAAGGATCCTTGTGGAACGCTTTCGACACTTTGTAGAGTCTTATGCCCGGACGAATTGAGGCTGTTCTGAGGACAAAAAAAGGGGAGCAACTCAATATTAGGAAGGTGTCCCTAATGTTTGGTGTACTCAGTGTATATTGTTATTCTGAGTGAGTGAATAGAGCGGTGTTTCCGCTTGCATGGAGAAAAGCAGGAGAAACAAAAGTGAAATTGATAGCGAGATTTTTTTTAAATCGGGCAGCCGTTTTGCGAGCTCCGACTTCCCTATTTTCTATTTTGGGATTCTTGCTCCATTTATCCTTACTTTATATTCATGAAATTGAATTCACCATCATTTCATATAAACGACAAGAGCATTTGAACATCAGATCGGCATTTGCATACCCTGAACTACAGCTTCAACTCATTGCCCTGGGCCCTTTATATACTTCCAACAAGAGGAAAATGCTGGCATTACAGAGGCAGAAGAGGGAGAGATTAATGCTTAAAAGAAAACTGCCCATCTCTTCCCTCCAGTCTATATGCCAATGTACCCAGATTCCAGCTTCAACTTCAAAAGAGGGGGAGTCACTTGATAATAAAAATGGATGACCTGCAATATTCTCATGGCTTTCAGACAAGATACCCCCCCACGGCTATCCAAGTTGATGGATCCTCCATTCATAGAGCAGACAGGACAGTAGAGTCAGGGAAATCAGAGGGGGAGGGATTTGCCTCTTCCAACCCAAAGGGTGATCTCTGGGTGATCTCGATCTCCCAAGGCCGATGTGAGTAATGTTTTAAAATCAGGAAAACACTCGCTGGGGGGGGGGGTTGGCCAGACATTATTCCAGGGAGCGTTCAGAGCATCAGCATATCAGCTGGTAGGCATATTCACTGTCCACCCTCACCCATCTATTAATTTTAATTTACCTTTATTTAACCAGGCAAGTCAGTTAAGAACAAATTCTTATTTTCAATGACGGCCTAGGAACAGTGGGTTAACTGCCTGTTCAGGGGCAGAACGACAGATAAGAGGAATACCTTGAAACAGGAAAGGGCCTTTCCCAAACTGTTCCCACAAAGTTGAAAGTACAGAAAAGTTTTGATTCTTTGCATGCTGTAGCGTTAAGATTTCCCTTCACTGGAACTAAGGGGCCATGAAAACCATGAAAAATTGCCCCAGACCATTATTCCTCCGCCCCCAACTTTACAATTGGCATTATGCATTCAGGCAGGAGGCATTCTCCTGGCATCCACCAAACTCAGATTTGTCCGTCAGACTGCCAGATGGTGAAGCGTGATTCACCACTCCAGAGAAAGCGTTTTCCACTGCTCCAAATGGTGGCAGGCGTTACACCACTCCAGCCAGCGCTTGGCAATGCACATGGTGATCTTAGGCTTGTGGGCGGAAGCTCGGCCGTGGAAACCCATTTCACAAAGCTCCCGACTAACAGTTATTGTGCTGACTTTGCATCCAGAGGCAGTTTGGAACTCAGTAGTTACTATTGCAACCGAGGCCATGTGATTCTTACACGCTACGCACTTAAGCGATCCTGTTCTGTGAGCTTGTGTGGCCTACCACTTCACGGCTGAGCCACTGCTGCTTATAGACGTTTTCACTTCACAATAACTGCCCTTAGAGATGACCGGGGCAGCTCTAGCAGGGCAGAGAGACTTGAACTGACTTGTTGGAAAGGTGGCATCCTATGACAGTGCCATAATGAAAGTCAGTGAGCTCTTCAATAAGGCCATTCTACTGCCAAGGGTTGTCTATGGAGATTACATGGCTGTGTGCTTGATTTGATGGGCTGTCCACATACTATTGTATATAGTGTATGTGAGAATTAGAGGTCGACCGATTAATCGGAATGGCCGGTTAATCGATCAAATTGTGTGAAGACTATTTCTTCCTAACAAAGACAGACAACTTCGCCAAACGGGGGATGATTTAACAAAAGCGCATTTGCGAAAAAAGCACAAAGGTGAAATTGTGTCACTTCTCTTGCGTTCATTGCATGCAGAGTCAGGGTATATGCAACAGTTTGGGCCGCCTGGCTCGTTGCGAACTAATTTGACAGAATTTTACGTAACTATGACATAACGTTGAAGGCTGTACAATGTAACAGCAATATCGAAATGATAGTTTCTGGACTCGACCATATTAACGACCAAAGGCTCGTATTTCTGTGTGTTATTATGTTATAATTAAGTCTATGATTTGATATTTGATAGAGCAGTCTGACTGAGCGGTGGTAGGCAGCAGCAGGCTCGTAAGCATTCATTCAAACAGCACTTTTGTGCGTTTTGCCAGCAGCTCTTCACTGTGCTTCAAGCATTGAGCTGTTTATGACTTCAAGCCTATCAACTTCCAAGATTAGGCTGGTGTAACCGATGTGAAATGGCTAGCTAGTTAGCGGGGTGGCGTTAATAGTGTGGTAGAGAGAGAAATAGTCCTATAAATACTGTATTAACTTCAACCTAAAACATCTTACCTGGGAATATTGAAGACTCATGTTAAAAGAAACCACCGGCTTTCATATGTTCTCATGTTCTGAGCAAGGAACTGAAACGTTAGCTTTCTTACATGGCACATATTGCACTTTTACTTTCTTCTCCAACACTTTGTTTTTGCATTATTTAAACCAAATTGAACATGTTTCATTATTTATTTGAGGCTAAATTGATTTTTATTGATGTATTATATTAAGTTAAAATAAGTGTTCATTCAGTATTGTTGTAATTGTCATTATTACAAATACATTTAAAAAAAATAACACACACAACATGCACACACATTTATACTGACTCTACACACACGCATTCACATACAATCATTCATCTGATGCTACTCTGTTTGTCATATATCCTGATGCCTAGTCACCTTACCCCTATACCTATCTACCACTCCAGTATCCCTGCACATTGTTAATATGGTACTGACCCTGTATATAGTCTCCTTACCCCTATACATGGAACTGACCCTGGAGCTGACCCTGGAGCTGACCCTGTATGCAGCTTCTTGCTTTCTCATGTTCTACTTATTTCTATTTCTTGTGAGTTTATGTTCTACCTTGTTATTTTTGGTTCTATATATCGATTACTGCTTTGTTGGGTTTGGGGGTTGCAAGAAAAGGCAGTTCACTGTTTCTCATGACACGTGACATTAAAAGGAGACACAACGTCCAAGCTCATTTCCAGGACTTCCTTCTTTTTCCTCAAGTCAGCAGCAACTGTAGCTGGAAC
>NC_092147.1:7878641-7953641 GCF_045791955.1 Oncorhynchus clarkii lewisi
TGGCATGTAATCAATGCGGTGCCTGTTAATTTATCATCGAATCACAGCCTACTTGAACTTCGCCAAAACGGGTGATGATTTAACAAAAGCGCATTTCCGAGAAGAAAAAAAATAAAAAGCACAATTGTTGCACAATCGTACCATGAACATCAACGCCTTTCTTAAAATCAATACATAGAAGTATAGATTTTTAAACCTGCATATTTAGTACAAACAAATTAATGTTAGCAGGCAATATTAACTAGGGAAATTGTGTCAATTCTCTTGCGTTCAGTGCAAGCAGAGTCAGGGTATATGCAACAGTTTGGGCCGCCTGGCTCGTTGCAAACTGTGTGAAGACCATTTCTTCCTAACAAAGACCGTAATTAATTTGCCAGAATTTTACATCATTATGACAACATTGAAGGTTGTGCAATGTAACAGAAATATTTAGACTTAGGGTTTCACCATTTCTATAACATACGGAACGGAACGATTCCGTATTTCACTGAAAGAATAAATGTTTTGTTTTCGAAATTATAGTTTCCGGATTTGACCATATTAATGACCTAAGGCTCGTATTTCTGTGTTTATTATTTTATAATTAAGTCAATGATTTGATAGAGCAGTCTAACTGAGCAGTGGTAGGCAGCAGCAGGCTCATAAGCATTCATTCAAATAGTACTTTACTTTCAAACACGTTTGCCAGCAGCTCTTATCAATGCTTGAAGCACAGCGCTGTTTATGACTTCAAGCCTATCAACTCCTGAGAGGCTGGCAATACTAAAGTGCCTATAAGAACATCCAATAGTCAAAGGTATATGAAATACAAATGGTATAGAGAGAAATAGTCGACGCGTCATAATTCCTATAATAACTACAACCTAAAACTTCTTAACTGGGAATATTGAACCACCAGCTTTCACATGATCTCATGTTCTGAGCAAGGAACTTAAACATTAGCTTTTTTTACATGGCACATATTGCACTTTTACTTTCTTCTCCAACACTGTGTTTTGGCATTATTTAAACCAAATTGAAAATGTTTCATTATTTATTCAACTAAATAGATTTTATTTGTGAAATGTATTAAGTTAAAATAAGTGTTCATTCAGTATTGTTGTCATTGTCATTATTACAAATATATATTTTAAAAAATATAATAAATTGCTATCGGCATGGAAAAATCATAATCGGTCGACCTCTAGTTGTAATTGTAAACAGTTGAGTCAGCTGGTCTACGACTAATGACCTTGTGCATCATACTCTGAGTGCAGCCACAACTCACTGATGCATTAATATACACACACAAAGAGAATGTTTGCACCAATTTCCATGTTGTCTTATAATACACTACATGACCAAAAGTATGTGGACACCTGCTCGACGAACATCTCATTTCAAAATCACAGGCATTAATATGGAGTTGGTCCCCTCCCTTTGCTGCTATAACAGCCTCCACTCTCCTGGGAAGGCTTTCCACTAGATGTTGGAACATTGCTGTGCAGACTTGCTTCCATTCAGCCACAAGAGCATTAGTGAGGTCGGGCACTGGTATTGGGCGATTAGGGAGTCGGCGTTCCAATTAATCTCAAAGGTGTTTGATGGGGTTGAGGTAAAGGTCTCTGTGCAGGCCAGTCAAGTTCTTCCACACCGATCTTGACAAACTACTTCTGTATGGACCTCACTTTGTGCACTGGGGCTGAAATAGGAAAGGGCCTTCCCCAAACTGTTCCCACAAAGTTGGAAGCACAGAAACGTCTAGAATGTCATTTTATGCTGTAGCATTAAGTTTTCCCTTCACTGGAACTAAGGTGTCTATCCCGAACCATATAAAAACAGCCCCAGACCATTATTCCTCCTCCACCAAACTTTACAGTTGGCATTATTAATTTGGGCAGGTAGCGTTTTCCTGCAATTTGCCAAACCCAGATTCGTCAGTCCGACTGCCAGATGGTGAAGCGTGATTCATCACTCCAGAGAACGCGTGTCCACTGCTCCAGAGTCAAATGGCGGTGAGCTTTACACCACTCCAGCCGACACTTGGCATTGTACATGGTGATCTCATGCTTGTGTGTGGCTGCTCTGCCATGGAAACCTATTTCATGAAGCTCCCAACTAACAGTTCTGTTAGTGCTGACATTGCTTCCAGAGGCCGTTTGGAAATCAGTAGCGAGTGCTCTAGCAGGGCAGAAATTTGACGAACTGACTTGTTGGAAAGGTGTCATCGTCATATGACGATGCCACATTGAAAGTCACTAAGCTCTTCAGTAAGGCCATTCTACTGCCAATGTTTGTCTATGGAGATTGCGCGGCGGTGTGCTTGATTTTTTAATTATTTTTAAATCTGTCGGTAACAGCTGTGGCTGAAATAGCCTAATCTACTAATTTGAAGGGGTGTCCACATACTTTTATAAATATAGTGTAGCACGGTACATTGCATACAATAAGGTCTGTCTATTGTGGAAAGCACGAAAAGGATTGCTTTGATTGGCAGGTAATAAATAAAACTGGATAAAACTGTTGTCGCTATAGTGTATTTCCTCAGGACTGAGCCTCTTCCCAAAACTTAGCAAACAGAGGTGGCTTGTTGCTAACACCCTGGCCTTAGAACACTGTACAAATGTGCTGTTAGTTAGCTGCCAAATTACATAAACTGATAATTTATTGCATGCAAATCCCTGCGTCATACACAGATAACACTGGAGACTAAAGTCAATAAAATAGCAAAGGCTGACCCCAGCTAGTTAGGCGCCTGTCCTGCAAACACAAACAATGATTCATTAACCCCGGCAATGTTAATTCTATAAAACAGCTACCCCTTGGGGACGCATCCATTTGCCATACCAAAAACATTGGTTCCTTCCAGAGTTTGCAGGTTACGTAGCTATTTAACTAACGTTGCTAGCTAGCTAGTTAGTTTAGCGTCATCTAGCGAATGCTAGTTTAGCTAACAAATATGAGGTATTATTGGATGTGACATGGTACTGAACTGAGGAAAACATTAAAAAATATATATATATTTCAGATGTTTTTGTATTCGTAAACATCCAAAATGTAGTCAACGAGCTAGTCGACTAAGCTAACTTTAGCTAACAAGCATCAACATTCAAACTTGGTTAGCTAGCTTGGTTAGCCGAGTCCCGACCCAGTCCCTCACCTGCGTTCCTCGGCTTTTTCCTCCGAAGTAATCTCCATTTCCTCGGAGCAGGGGGGAAACTGAATACGGTATCAGCTTCCCCCCAAGTCCCCTTCCAGTATGCACAAGTCACCGGCCACTTACAGTCAGTCGGTGGCTTAAAATTAGCTCGTCGCATTCACTTTTGACTAGGAGTGTGACTGTAGTCCAACATAAGCGCTGTCAGTGTCAAAATCACAAGTCTAAACAGCAGGACAGGCCTGAACAGAAACACACAACCACATGACTTCAGTGGGCGGGGTTGATGTTTCTCAGGCTCCGACTCAAACTCTTTGACACAGGTTGATTTGTCGGTGATAATATTGACATTTATTTTTGCTGGAGCTATTTAATGCAAACTAGCCTCATACTGATCTGATCTGTGAGTTATTCTAATGAACATGCCTGCATATTTTTTTTACCTTTCCCAAGTATCCTGTATTCTCTGTTGAATCAAGTCTGGGACATTAAATGTAAAGTTTCACATTATTATTTGTAGCTGGTGGGGGATGAATTAATGACAGCCCTGAACGCCACTTTTTTTTAAAAAGTGAAGTGTGATAGAGTGAGAGAGGGAGAGAGCGAGAAAGAGAGAGAACCCTTCACCACCAGCAGGTGTATATATATATATATATATATATATATATATATATATATAGTATCAGTCAAAAGTTTGGACACACCAAATCATTCAAGGGTTTTCCTTTATTTGTACTATTTTCTACATTTTAGAATAATAGTAAAGACATCAAAACTGTGAAATAACACATATGGAATCATGCAGTAACCAAAAAATTGTTAAACAAGTCCAAATAGATTTGAGATTCTTCAAAGTAGCCACCTTTTGCCTTGACAGATCTGCACACTCGTGACATTCTCTCAACCAGCTTCATGAGGTAGTCACCTGGAATGCATTTCAATTAACAGGTGCGCCTTGTTAAAAGTGAATTTGTGTAATTCCTTCTTAATGCATTTGAGCCAATCAGTTGTGTTCTGACAAGGTATGGGTGCTATACAGAAGATAGCCCTATTTGGTAAAAGACAAAGTCCATATTATGGCAAGAACAGCTCAAATAAGCAAAGAGAAACGACAGTCCATCATTACTTTAAGACATGAAGGTCAGTCAATGCGGAAATTTCAGGAACTTTGAAAGTTTCTTCAAGTGCAGTCAAGCGCAAAACCATCAAGCGCTATGATGAAACTGGCTCTCATGAGGACCGCCACAGGAAAGGAAGAGCCAGAGTTACCTCTGCTGCAGAGGATACGTTCATTAGAGTTAACTGGACCTCAGATTGCAGCCCAAATAAATGCTTCACAGAGTTCAAGTAACAGACACATCTCAACATCAACTGTTCAAAGGAGACTGTGTGAATCAGGCCTTAATGATCAAATTGCTGCAGAGAAACCACTACTAAAAGACACCAATAAGAAGAAGAGACTTGCTTGGGCCAAGAAACACGAGCAATGGACATTAGACCGGTGGAAATCTGTCCTTTGGTCTGATGAGTCCAAATGTGAGATTTTTGGTTCCAACCGCCATGTCTTTGTGAGACGCAGAGTAGGTGAACGGATGATCTCTGCATGTATGGTTCCCACTCTGAAGCATGGAGGAGGAGGTGTGATGGTGTGGGGGTGCTTTGCTGGTGACACTGTCAGTGATTTATTTAGAATTCAAGGCATTCTTAACCAGCATGGCAACCACAGCATTCTGCAACGATACTCCATCTCATCTGGTTAGCGCTTAGTGGGACTATAATTTGTTTTTCAACAGGACAATGACCCAAAACACACCTCCAGGCTGTGTAAGAGCTATTTGACCAAGAAGGAGAGTGATAGAGTGCTGCATGTGATAGAATGCAGATTACCTGGCCTCCACAATCCCCCGACCTCAAACCCAATTCGTTCCCAGGCTGTGTCACAACCGGCCGTGATAGGGATTCCCATAGCGCGGCGTGCAATTGAGAGTTTGCCTGGGGGGTTTGGCCGTCATTGTAAATAAGAATTTGTTCTTAACTGACTTGCCTAGTTAAATAAAGATTTTTTTTTAAAGAGTGAAGGAAAAGCGACCAAAAAGTGCTCAGCATATCCCACATATGCTGAGCACTCCTTTGAACTCCTTCAAAACTGTTGGAAAAGCATTCCTCTAGAAGCTGGTTGAGAGAATATGTGTCCAAACTTTTGACTGGTACTGTGTATACATATATATATATATATATATATATTCTAGGTTTCTAGCACAGACAGTATGTATAGACAGATATATATATATATATATATATACAGTGGGGCAAAAAAATATTTAGTCAGCCACCAACTGCGCAAGTTCTCCCACTTAAAAAGATGAGAGAGGCCTGTAATTTTCATCATATGTACACTTCAACTATGACAGACAAAACGAGGAAAAAAAATCCAGAAAATCACATTGTAGGATTTTTTATGAATTTATTTGCAAATTATGGTGGAAAATAAGTATTTGGTCAACTACAAACAAGCAAGATTTCTGGCCCACTGTATATATATATATATATATATATATATATATATATATATATATATATATATATATACTGTCTATACATACTGTCTGTGCTAGAAACCTAGAAACCTACATTTCATACAAAGCCTGCTAATATCTTGACAATGCTGCCATCAGCTGGTGCTGAAGGGTTCTCTCTCTTTCTCACTTTCTCCCTCTCAATTCAATTAAATTTAAGAGCTTTATTGGCATGGGAAAATATATGTTAACATTGCCAAAGCAAGTGAAGTAGATAATAAACAAAATAAAAATAAACACCAAAAATGTACTGTAAACATTACACATTACACTCACAGAAGTTCCAAAAGAATAAAGACATTTCAAATGTCATATTATGTCTATATACAGTGTTGTAACGATGTGCACAGTGGCAGATTTAGGTGTGCCCAGGGCGTAATCTTGCCTGGGGGCGGCACCGGACGCCCGCACAATTTTGGGGGGAATGGTGACATTTGCGCGATCGGTTTTTTATCGCTAATTTGCATGTTACGTCAATGATATCATGTCACCGTGTGGGACAATTAACCTTTTCGGAGTAGGCGCCCTGATTCTAGTTTGTGAGCTAGGCAGGCTACTGCCTGGGAAGGTCTCCCACTCAGAAGTACGAGATGGGGAGAGGGACAGGGGTAGGGTCTCCCCACTGGAAGCCTGAGGTAGGGGAGCGGGGGAATCGATCAAATAGCGCATCTCTAACTTTGTACAGCACTAATGCAATTAGTAAAATCAGCCACACTACGAAATGCTACCAAATAAGCCACAATTAATTTATAATACTGTGCATACATAGTTTTTCTGGTTTGTGCGAAATCGTTAAGAATAATATAAAACCAGTCTGCACACCAACAAGGTGAATTGGTTTCCTCTTGACTCTTGGTTGACAGTGTTGGGGGATGGGTAATGTAGTCTTGACTCTTGGTTGACAGTGTTGGGGGATGGGTAATGTAGTCTTGACTATTGGTTGACAGTGTTGGGGGATGGGTAATGTAGTCTTGACTCTTGGTTGACAGTGTTGGGGGATGGGTAATGTAGTCTTGACTCTTGGTTGACAGTGTTGGGGGATGGGTAATGTAGTCTTGACTCTTGGTTGACAGTGTTGGGGTATGATAATGTAGTCTTGACTCTTGGTTGACAGTGTTGGGGGATGGGTAATGTAGTCTTGACTCTTGGTTGACAGTGTTGGGGGATGGGTAATGTAGTCTTGACTCTTGGTTGACAGTGTTGGGGGATGGGTAATGTAGTCTTGACTCTTGGTTGACAGTGTTGGGGGATGGGTAATGTAGTCTTGACTCTTGGTTGACAGTGTTGGGGGATGGGTAATGTAGTCTTGACTCTTGGTTGACAGTGTTGGGGGATGGGTAATGTAGTCTTGACTCTTGGTTGACAGTGTTGGGGGATGGGTAATGTAGTCTTGACTCTTGGTTGACAGTGTTGGGGGATGGGTAATGTAGTCTTGACTCTTGGTTGACAGTGTTGGGGTATGATAATGTAGTCTTGACTCTTGGTTGACAGTGTTGGGGGATGGGTAATGTAGTCTTGACTCTTGGTTGACAGTGTTGGGGGATGGGTAATGTAGTCTTGACTATTGGTTGACAGTGTTGGGGGATGGGTAATGTAGTCTTGACTCTTGGTTGATAGTGTTGGGGGATGGGTAATGTAGTCTTGACTCTTGGTTGATAGTGTTGGGGGATGGGTAATGTAGTCTTGACTCTTGGTTGATAGTGTTGGGGGATGGGTAATGTAGTCTTGACTCTTGGTTGACAGTGTTGGGGGATGGGTAATGTAGTCTTGACTATTGGTTGACAGTGTTGGGGGATGGGTAATGTAGTCTTGACTCTTGGTTGATAGTGTTGGGGGATGGGTAATGTAGTCTTGACTCTTGGTTGACAGTGTTGGGGGATGGGTAATGTAGTCTTGACTCTTGGTTGATAGTGTTGGGGGATGGGTAATGTAGTCTTGACTCTTGGTTGACAGTGTTGGGGGATGGGTAATGTATTGATGCTCGAGTGCCAAATCAACACAAATGGATAAGAAAAGGTCTAAGACATCAGGTGGGCACCTGATTAGGAAAAAGAAGAAGAGGAGAAACACGCAAAAGATAAAGATGTGCAGCTATGTCATCTCTTTGTGAGTATAATATTATGCATGTAATGAAATAGGCTAGTATAACACTTATGTTTGTTAGCCTATGTTGCTATTACACATAGGGCGACAATATTCAACAACTAGCTTACATAACATTGGTTATAATTTCACACAGTTTCATCATGATAATGTGTGTAGCCTGCGGAAAAACGATTACAACCTAACGAGCACATTATTGATTTGGTTAACTTTCATTGAGGTGACATCATAAAGGTTTTCTGTGATTGTATTGACTAGGTCCTGAGCTCAGTAAGGGGAATTTCCAATGCTGTAGGCTAACTTAAAAGACGTCTGTCTATATTATGCTGTTATTTCGTACCTTTTGTTATATATTGAGTCTTATGCCTAGAATTAGCCAAGGAGGTTGTATGGTTCATTTGGTTCCTATTCTGAAAGTTTGCTAAATTGTGCATAATGACATGTACATTTAATTGTGGAACAAATGTATTTAGGGTGTCAGACTCATATGTTGTATTTCAAATTCAGGGCCACTTCTGAAATATTTTGGAGCACCCTCTGGCATTGGCCAGGATGAGGAGCCATCTACCTCCTCAGCCACACAGGCCTCTTCAGAAATGATCTCGGAGCCTCAGGATGAGGAGCCATCCACCTCCTCAGCCACACAGGTGTCTTCACAAATGTTGTCTGAGCCTGAGGATGAAGATCCATTTGATTCCACTTCTCCCCAGCAGGATTCCTCAGGTGTGTTTGTGCGCACACGCATGTGTGTTTATGTGTGCATCCCTGCATAACATAAACAAAATAAATAATTTCCCTTTTGCAAAGTTTTAAGTTTCCATATTGTAGGTAACAATGATGGTTTTATTATTAATGGGTTTGTATGTGGGATGTTCCACCACTATAAATGCTGTGAATAACATGTGTAAACTAATGCCCTTGTGCTCTCCATTAGAAATGCCTGTAGCATCATCCCCACCAAACCCTGCTGCTGAGGATGAACCACTGTCTACAGACCCTGCTACTGAGGATGAACCACTGTCTACAGACCCTGTCTACAGACCCTGTTGCTGAGGATGAACCAGTGTCTACAGACCCTGTTGCTGAGGATGAACCACTGTCTACAGACCCTGCTGCTGAGGATGAACCACTGTCTACAGACCCTGTCTACAGACCCTGTTGCTGAGGATGAACCAGTGTCTACAGACCCTGTTGCTGAGGATGAACCACTGTCTACAGACCCTGCTGCTGAGGATGAACCACTGTCTACAGACCCTGTCTACAGACCCTGTTGCTGAGGATGAACCATTGTCTACAGACCCTGCTACTGAGGATGACCCACTGTCTACAGACCCTGCTACTGAGGATGACCCACTGTCTACAGACCCTGCTGCTGAGGATGAACCACTGTCTACAGACCCTGCTGCTGAGGATGAACCACTGTCTATAGACCCTGCTGCTGAGGATGAACCACTGTCCACAGACCCTGTCTACAGACCCTGTTGCTGAGGATGAACCACTGTCTACAGACCCTGCTGCTGAGGATGAACCACTGTCTACAGACCCTGCTGCTGAGGATGAACCACTGTCTACAGACCCTGTTGCTGAGGATAAACCACTGTCTACAGACCCTGCTGCTGAGGATGAACCACTGTCTACAGACCCTGCTGCTGAGGATAAACCACTGTCTACAGACCCTGTCTACAGACCCTGCTGCTGAGGATAAACCACTGTCTACAGACCCTGCTGCTGAGGATGAACCACTGTCAACAGACCCTGCTGCTGAGGATGAACCACTGTCCACAGACCCTGCTGCTGGCCTTCAGTTCTGACTGACAGAATTAGGACACAACTAGTTTGCAGAGGACCAAGAGAGGTACCACCTAACTTTGTTTTCCAAGGAATGAGGAATGAGAGTGATGGAAGAAGATGCCACCACCAGTATTTCAGGAAGACCTTAGTGAGTGGTGAAACAATCCCTAGGAGTTGGTTGATGTATTCTGAAAGAAACAACAGCCTCTTCTGCTTCTGTTATAAACTTTTTTCTAAGAATAACTTTTATTTAACAAACTCAGGACTGACAGACTGGAAACATGCGTCCTGACCATAGAGAGCCCTTATTTTCTGTGGTAGAGTAGGTCAGGGCGTGACTGGGGGTTAGTCTAGTTTATATTTTCTATGTGGGGTTCTAGTTTTGTTTTTCTATGTTGGTGATTTTGTATAATTCCCATTTAGAGGCAGCTGGTAATCGTTGTCTCTAATCATATTTAGGTAGCTTTTTTCCACCTGTGTTTTGTGGGATATTGTTTATGTGTAGTTGCATGTTAGCACGCCGTTGTCGTCACGGTTTCGTTTAGTCTTTATTGTTTTGTTGTGTGGTTCACTTACATCTAATAAAAGATGTGGAAGCCAGATCACGCTGCACGTTGGTCCGAGTGTGCTTCCAACGATTGTGACACAGGCAAGTTCTTTGCTGACTTCACACGACAGCAGTCCAGAACACCAAAACTGCATGAAAACATGGAAAGAACTGGCAATGCAGATCAAAAAAGTGGAAACAATTGATCAGCATGAGATGGCACTTATGCAGGCTGAGAGGATAAGATGGAGAGAGGTGTTGACACGTCTGACTGCTTTTGTGCAGTCTCTGGCCATTACAAATCTGGCACTAAGGGGACACACAGAAACACTGTACTCTCCATCAAATGGGAATTTCCTCAAAGAGGTTGAACTGACGGCACAATTTGATCCAGTCAGGAAATAGAACCTTAACCGTGTCTAAAAAGGGACCTCGAGTCACACCTCCAGCTACCTTGGCCACCAAATACAGAATGAACTCATTGATTTGTTGAGGAGCAAGGTCATTTCAGTAATGGTGAGTGACATCAAGCTGGCAAAATTCTTCTCTGTCATTCTAGATTGCACCTCAGATGTCAGCCACACTGAACAGTTGTCAGTTGTGATTAGAATTGTGTCACTGAAGGAGGAGCCCCACATAAAGGAACATTCTATTGTTTTTTTTGGAGGCAGAGGAGTCCACGGACCAACATTTGGCATCCCTGATTCTCAAAAGATTAGAGGAGCTAAACATTCCTTTTGAGGACTGCAGAGGACAGTCTTATGATAATGGGGCCAACATGAGAGGCAAAAACAAAGGTGTCCAAGCCAGACTCCTGGAAACAAATTCCAGAGCTCTATTTGTGCCATGTGGGGCTCACACATTGAACCTGGTTGTGGATGATGCTGCTAAAAGTCCTGTTAATGCCACAGGTTAGATTGGCATGTTACACAAACTGTACACCTTGTTCTCAGCCTCCACACAGCGACGGGCCATCCTGAAAAAAACATGTGGACATCACTTTGAAGATGTGGACTGAGACAAGGTGGGAGAGTAAAGTTAAGAGTGTCGAGCCACTGAGGTGTCAGACAGCAGCGGTGAGAGAGACACTGATTGAAGTGAGGGATCAAACCAAAGACCATGTGATAAAGATTGAGGCCCAGTCCTTGTCAGAGGAGGTGGGATCATACCGCTTCAGCATCTGTACAGTGATGTGGTATGACATCTGGAGCCAGATCCAACAGGTGAGCAAGCTGATGCAGTCTCCCAGTATGCATGTGGATGTTGCAGTCAGTCTTCTCAGAAAGACAGAGAGAGGTCTCAGCAACTACAGGGCGACCGGCTTTATGACTGCACAAACGTCAGCCAAGGATATTTGCGAGGGTATGAATGTAGAGGCCGTTCTTCAACAAAAAAGGCTGAGGTCCACAATGCAGCACTTTTCCTACGAATAATTTTATCAGATCAAATCAAATCAAACTTTTTGTCACATGCGCCGAATACAACAAGTGTAGACTTTACCGTGAAATGCTTTACTGACAAGCCCTTAAACAACAGCGCAGTTCCAGTAGAGTAAATAAAATATTTACCAAGTAGACTTAAATAAAAAGTAATAATAAAAAGTAACACAATGAGAATAACAATAACGCGGCTATATACAGGGGGAAGGAAAGATTCTCCTCATTGGAAAATGTGGGAGAGAAGTTTGGAGTGCTGTCAACCTTCCAAAGTCTCTCCAATGAGGAGCTGACAGAACAATGTGAGGCCCTGAGTATGACACTGCACTATGAAGAACACTCAGACTTGGATGGCAGAGAGCTTGCACAGGAACTGAAGAACTTGTCTGACTTGCCATCGAAGACCATGACCCTGGTTGAGCTGCTGCTATTTAAACACGAAAGGGAGCTCTCAGCAATGTATCCGTATTTGTGGACTGCTCTCAGAATGTGTGTTACTCTTCCAGTGACCGTAGCTGAAGCAGAGAGGAGCTTTTCAAAGCTGAAGCTCATCAAATCCTACCTGACGTCCACCATGTGACAGGAACGCCTCAGTGGCCTTGCTGTCATCAGTATTAACCATTCAACTGCTGGGCAGATTTCTTATGATGATGTCATTGATGACTTTGCATCAAGGAAGGCAAGAAAGGTCAGGGTTCAGATGGCAGTTGTGCAATTTAGTTTTTGTGATTCTTGTTTTGAAGTTCAATAGTGTAATAATCAGGTTCTTTATAATCTCTTCTTTATAAGTGTGTTATTCTATTTGTGTATTTGTGTCATAGAGGATTTGTACAATTTAGTTTTATTTGTGTTTTTTGTTTGCAATAGGGTAATAATGTAATAATTAAATTCGCTTTTTATTTCTATTTATATACTACAATTTGTTTCTATTTGTCTTTACTACTTTTTGATATTTATGAATCTTATTTTTGTATATATTTTTATATTTATATAGTTTTAAATGTTATGATTATTTATTTGTGTTGTTCCAAATGTCTGAATAAAAATGACATTTAGTGCAGAATGGTGCTTTTTGAAAGGGGGAGCCCAGGGCTCCCCTACAAGCTAGAACGGCCACTGCATGTGAAATGGTTAAAGTACAAAAGGAGAAAATAAATAAACATAAATATGGGTTGTATTTACAATGGTGTTTGTTCTTCACTGGTTGTATTTACAATGGTGTTTGTTCTTCACTGGTTGTATTTACAATGGTGTTTGTTCTTCACTGGTTGCCCTTTTCTTGTGGCAACAGGTCACAAATCTTGCTGCTGTGATGGCACACTTTGTGGTATTTCCCCCAGTAGATATGGGAGTTTATCAAAATTGGGTCACTCTCACACAGAAACACACACAAACGAACATAAAAATATCCTCCTGTATTTTGCAAGCTTTTCATCCTTGTACCATGTGTGAACTTTATTCACTGTTACTAGCCGGTTACCACCTGGTAGTCTACCCTGCACATTAGGCCTGGCCTTGGTACATAGAGTCATTGAACACTGGTCACTAATAATGTTTACATACTCTTCTACCCACTTCATATGTATAGACTGTATTCTAGACAAGACTCATCCTATATAACTACTGCTGTACACACCTTTTCTATTCATTTACCGTCCATAAATGTTTATATTCCGGACTCTGACATTGCTCGTTGAATATTGTTATATTTCTTCGTAACTTTCTGTTAATAATTTGTTGGATTTTAATTTTTTTATATGAAGTATTTCTGGATCGTTGGCGCTAGGAACATAACGTAACATACACCCGTGATAACATCTGCACAATATGTTTGCGCGACCAATACAATTTGATTTGAATAGCTATTCCTACGCTGTAAGGGACACTGGCACTTTGTGCCCATCACTTGTTGCATGCTCTGCTCAATAAACTGTTGATATGCGTACTTCGCACACATACACGCGCGTATGGGCACACACACAAAGGATTGTGTCTAGGAGCCACACACATAATGAGAGGATTTGACATATTTACCTACAGGGCATTGCGTCTCGTTACTGGCCAGTAGTATAGCGATCCTAGCTACATGACCAACGTTACAAAACGTTAATCCTTCTGGCACAATGCGTAGGGTGTTTTGGCCTTTGACGGGGTCCACTTCCCTACCACGGTGATCACTACATTGGTGTAAGAAGTGCCATCGGAACGCATGGCCCAGATGTGTGAGGGAGCTGAGTAGTCAACGTGCCTTCTCGTTTAGAGGTAGCTGTGTGAGCCATGTTACAATTCCCACCAAGTGGGTTATTCACCTGGCACTTCCTACTTTGGTGACAAGAAATAAGAAAGGGCTATTAGTGTTATGTATCATATTTCTCCAGTAACTCTTAATCAACTTAATTCAGTAAGTTTATTTTGAGAAACTGTGTGACTTTCTAAAGACCACATAAAGAAACACATACAAAGATACTCACGTGGTGGCAACATCTATCTTTTGTATCTAGGGAAAAGGTCATGGATTTGTGTCAAATGTTTTACAAAGTTCCCACATGATAGCGCTATGGAGTCATGGCTCAATAAACTGGTCTAATAAACTGGTCTATGTAGAGACAGTAGTTGCTGTGGAGACAGTAGTTGCTGTGGAGACAGTGGTTGCTGTGGAGACAGTGGTTGCTGTGGAGACAGTAGTTGCTGTGGAGACAGTGGTTGCTGTGGAGGCAGGTTGGGAAAGGGTGGACATAAAGTCAGTTGCACAAGTGAATGCATTCAACCGAAATGTGTCATCCACATTTAACCCAAACATCAGGCCTATTCAAGTATGTGCATGAGAGACTGTAATGAACAGTGAAGTCTTTGACTAGCCGGTTTCTCCACTGAAAGTGTGCCTTAGTCATGGGCCTGTATTCACAAAGCGTCTTAGAGTAGGAGTGCTGATCTAGAATCAGTTTTGCCATATTACATTATAATGAATGTACCTTTGGGTACCTGGTCCTAGATCAGCACTCTTACGCTGAGGAACTGAATGAATATGGTGCCAGGACCATCCACTCAGACGTGCTCAAGGCCACACATCTTGAGGTGTTATGGACTACTGAGTGTTGAAAGACTTACACAATGATTTACACAACATTCACAGACACGTCCATGACAGTGTGAACGGTCACGTACTGTAATATAAGATTTTCTGCCATAATTACTGCATCCAACTTCCTTCCTCTATTGCTGTCAAAATACTTTTTGTACTATCATATAGTTTTCATAATACTATATTGTACCTAATGGTATCAACTGGCATGACAATCACCTTTATTCACCCAATACATTTGCATGTACAGGAATTTGACTGGGTGAAATGGTGTCGCCACAATAAACAGGATATACAGCCAGACTATAAACAGGATATACAGCCAGACTATAAACAGGATATACCGCCAGACTATAAACAGGATATACAGCCAGACTATAAACAGGATATACCGCCAGACTATAAACAGGATATACAGCCAGACTATAAACAGGATATACCGCCAGACTATAAACAGGATATACAGCCAGACTATAAACAGGATATACAGACTGACTATAAACAGGATATACAGCCAGACTATAAACAGGATATACAGCCAGACTATAAACAGGATATACCGCCAGACTATAAACAGGATATACAGCCAGACTATAAACAGGATATACAGACTGACTATAAACAGGATATACAGCCAGACTATAAACAGGATATACAGCCAGACTATAAACAGGATATACAGCCAGACTATAAACAGGATATACAGCCAGACTATAAACAGGATATACAGACTGACTATAAACAGGATATACAGCCAGACTATAAACAGGATATACAGCCAGACTATAAACAGGATATACAGACTGACTATAAACAGGATATACAGCCAGACTATAAACAGGATATACAGCCAGACTATAAACAGGATATACCGCCAGACTATAAACAGGATATACAGACTGACTATAAACAGGATATACAGCCAGACTATAAACAGGATATACAGTCAGACTATAAACAGGATATACAGCCAGACTATAAACAGGATATACAGTCTGACTATAAACAGGATATACAGCCAGACTATAAACAGGATATACAGCCAGACTATAAACAGGATATACAACCAGACTATAAACAGTATATACAGACAGACTATAAACATAATATACAACCAGACTATAAACAGGATATACAGACAGACTAGCATAAGGCAAACGATTCTGTGGTTTGATGAGACAAAAATGTATCTCTTTGCACTGAATGCAGAGCCCTATGTCTGGAGAAAACCAGGCACAGCTCATCACCGTCTAACACCATCCCTAAGTGAAGCACGGTGGTGGCAGAATCATGCTATGAGGATGCTTTTCGGCGGCAGGCACTGGGAGACTGGTAAGGATAGAGGGAACAATGAATGGATCCAAATACAGGCAAATTCTTGATCACGACCTGCTTCAGAGTGCAAACTACCTTTACGTTCCAACAGGATAATGAAAGTCTTTGAGTGGCCCAGCCAAAGTCCAGACTTGAATCACATTGAAAAACTGTGGAAAGACTTGAAGATTACTGTTCACCACCACTCCCCATCTAATTTAACAGAGCTTGAGAAAATCTGCACAGAATAATGGGAGAAAATCCCCAAATCCAGATGTGCCAAACTGATACAGACGTAACCAAGACAACTGAACGCTGTGTTTCTACAAAGTATTGATTCAGGAGTGTGAAAACTTATGTCAATTACATATGTCAGTGTTTCATTTTCAATACATTTGCTAAAATTTCTAGAAACATGTTTTTACTTTCTCATTATGGGGCATTGGTTCAGGCTGTAACACAATACAATGTGCAATAAATCAATAGGTGTGAATACCTTCTGAAGACACTGTATATATATGTAGAGTCAGGTGTATAGGAATGTGTGCAAAGAGTAATATGCAGTTCTAGGATGAGAATATCATGGTGGACCAGGTGGCCAGTTGGTGAGGGCCACGGCGCTGGGGAAGAAGCTGTTCAGGTGACGGGAGGTTTTAGTCGCGATTGACCTGAACGGTCCGTTTGCCAAAGGGGAGTCTTTGGAAGACAGGGTGTCCGGGGTGGAAGGGGTCGGTGATGATCTTTCCTACACGCCTCCATGCCCTGGAGTCGTACAGGACTCTCGATGGAGGGCAGATGGCAGCCGATGACCCTCTAAGTAGGACGGACAATCCGTTACAGTTTGCCCCGTGACCCCGTGGCACCGTGGCCCCGTGGCAGACTCATTCCGGAATCACACAGTGATCGAAGAGGTGAGGATGAACTCGATGATGGTTGTGTAGAATCGAATCGGTATTGTCCGTGAGAGTATTAATTTCTTCGGCTGACGCCTCATGGCTGGTGTCTAGATAGGGTCCTTGAAAAATAAATCTGCCATTTGTTGGAAGAGAACACAGATTATCTATCCATTGTCCATGTGGTAAAGTGATGTGGATAATTTATATAATATTATCAATTAGTCCATGAAATACCGAGACAATACTTTTGTGTAGTCCATGAAATACTGAGACAATACGTTTGTGTAGTCCATGAAATACCGAGAAAATACTTTTGTGTAGTCCATGAAATACCGAGACAATACTTTTGTGTAGTCCATGAAATACCGAGACAATACTTTTGTGTAGTCCATGAAATACCGAGACAATACTTTTGTGTAGTCCATGAAATACTGAGACAATACTTTTGTGCAAGTGATATTACCTTCATGAAAAATATGTTTAACTTTCCTGATTTTCCTCACTTTCGTAAAAATAATTGGAATACATTTTTTCTTCTCTATTGAGGATACATGGCCTCTCATCTGTCCCAGTGTGACATATCATTTAACCTATATATCCTATGTGTTTTGTGTAGAATAAGTGTGGTTTGTAATTATCATAACATCCAATGCTTCTACGTACTGTACCTGTGCAGTACAATACAGTCTGCTATTAGCGAGTCGGTCTGGATGAAAGCGCCTGCCTTCTACTGCGAGTCGGTCTGGATGAGCGCGTCTGCCTTCTACTGCCAGTCGGTCTGGATGAAAGCGTCTGCCTTCTACTGCCAGTCGGTCTGGATAAAAGCGTCTGCCTTCTACTGCGAGTCGGTCTGGATGAAAGCGTCTGCCTTCTACTGCGAGTCGGTCTGGATAAAAGCGTCTGCCTTCTACTGCGAGTCGGTCTGGATGAAAGCGTCTGCCTTCTACTGCGAGTCGGTCTGGATAAAAGCGTCTGCCTTCTACTGCGAGTCGGTCTGGATGAAAGCGTCTGCCTTGTACTGCGAGTCGGTCTGGATAAAAGCGTCTGCCTTGTACTGCGAGTCGGTCTGGATGAAAGCGTCTGCCTTGTACTGCGAGTCGGTCTGGATAAAAGCGTCTGCCTTGTACTGCGAGTCGGTCTGGATGAAAGCGTCTGCTAAATGACATCAACGGTAAACACACCCACAGCATAGGTAAGTCAGGTGCATAGGTGAGACAGGTGCATAGGTGAGTCAGAGAGACCTGTCTTGACACGTGCACCTAGGTGGAAACTAGGTTAGTGAAGGATGTGTAGCTACAGTCAAAACTCAACGGAAATATACCCATGTGCATTAGAAATGTTTCCTATATCAGGAAACCCTTAGTGGCCGACCTATTAACTGCAGAGTTTACTACAACCTCATTTCACTGGCATATATTTAGAAATCCCAGAGTACAATGGTCATTACACTGTGGAGTTTCGTTTCTCTGGGACGCAATGAAACAAGCAACACGTTGCAACCATTTGGTACCAGGAAATGACCGTGTTGCATTCTTAGAAGTATGATACAGTTAGGCACACATTACCACATAATTTCTTAGGAAATTCTAAGGAAATACTAGCTAGTTATAACAATAACTCATCACACCATTCAGTTACAAATGTAAAAACCCAAAAAAATGGTATGTTCAATGTAACCCTCTGGGCAGATATATAACAAAAGTATGTGGACACCCCTTCAAATTGGTGGATTCGGCTATTTCAGCCACACCTGTTGCTGACAGGTGTATAACATTGAGCACACAGCCATGCAATCTCCATTAACATTGGCAGTAGAATGGTCTTACTGAAGAACGCAGTCACTTTCAATGTGGCACTGTCATAGGATGCCACATTGCAAACAAGTCAATTTATCAAATTGTCTGCCCTGCTAGAGCTGTCGCGTACAACTGTACGTGCTGTTTTTGTGAAGTGGAAATGTCTTGGATCAACAACGGCTCAGCCGCAAAGTGGTAGGCCACACAAGCTCACAGAACGGTCCACCGAGTGCTGAAGTGCGTAGTGCGTAAAAAAAATAGTCTGTCCTTAGTTGCAATACTCACTACCAAGTCCCAAACTGCCTCTGGAAGCAACGTCAGCACAAGAACTGTAAGTCGAGAGCTTCAGGAATGGGTTTCCATGGCCGAGCAGCCGCACACAAGCCTAAGACCACCAAGAGCAATGCCAAGCCTCGGCCGGGGAGTTGTAAAGCTCACCGCCATTCGACTCGGGAGCAGTCAAAACGCGTTCTCTAGAGTGATGAATCACACTTCACTTTCTGGTAGTCCGACAAACTAATCTGGGTTTGGCGAATGCCAGAACACAACCTTCCCGAAGGAATAATACCCAACTGTAAAGTTTGGTGGAGGAATAATGGTCTGCGGCTGTTTTTCATGGTTCGGGCTAGGCCCTTTAATTCCAGTGAAGGGAAATCTTAATTCTACAGCATGCAATAACATTTTAGACAATTATGTGCTTCCAACTTGGTGGCAACAGTTTGGAGAAGGCCCTTTCCTGTTTCATCATGACAGTAACCCCGTGCACAAAGTGAGGTCCATGCAGAAATGGTTTGTCGAGATCGGTGTGGAAGAACATGACTGGCCTGCACAGAGACCTGACCTCCACTCCATCGAACACCTTTGGGATGAACTGCAGCAACACTCCAACGTCTAGTGGAAACCCTTCCCAGAAGAGTGGAGACTGTTAAAACAAAGGCGGGGGGGGGGGGGCAACTCCATATTACTGCCCATGATTTTGGTATGAGATGGTCTTGGTTATGTAGTGTACATTGGAAGCAGGCATGAACCCCTCTGGGCACTTTCCTATTCTGCTTTTAGTGCCAACTTTACCATATTTCGACGTGTGTGCAGACCAGACATTTGTCTTATTGGCTCAATCAGGATCCTATTTCAGAATCTAAGTCAACACACACAAATCAACCTAGCTGCGAAACAAGAGATTATCACACCTATATAAGCAAATATATCCTAGCCAAGTGTTAGTGTCAATTCAAAGTAAGATCGTACGGCATCATGTGTCCTTGTTGATCCTAGAGTGAAGTACATCAAGCAGAGACTGAGGTGAGATAGTTGACCGCTATATACCCTGGACACAGTATGTTTCGTACTTGTACGTCAACCAGCTTAAATCAATCTAAGCTGATCATTAGTCATTCATTGGAAGATAAAAAAAAAAAACATGTTTTTTTAAATGCACTGGGCGAGACATTGACATTCTTAATAAAACAGTAATTTATTTTTTTTACTGAAAACTGAAACTGTCAGAACAGCACATTACAAGGGCATTGTTAAGATATTTTCTCCAAGGCTCAGTGATAAATCACTTTCATACAGTACACCTGGCATGTGCACAGCATCTCCTTCAAATAAACAAAAAATAAAAAAAACCCCAACTGAAGTTGAAATCTAAATTCATCCTGCTAAAGATGACCGATTGTACAATTATAAGCCACAAAGAATAAACCAGGTCGCCCGACAACCGGCGATGGTGCAGGAGGCACAAAATACATGTAACACAGACAGGACATACGCTCATACAAGAATTTACCGGGTTCAAGCTGGAGTTGTGAAATGTGTACAAAGTTTCCGTTAAGTTAGAACGTTTCTTTATTGAAGGACAGATTGGTAAACTACAATCAGAATCTAAATGTTTGCATTCATCAAATACATTAAAACGTAACAAAAACTGTCTGCATATGAAATAAAATAAAAAATAAAAACACTGTTTACATGAACAAAAAGATGGGTCAAACTTCATTTTCTGCTAATGTGAGCTTCTGACTCTCCCTTCCTCTTATTCCCCTCATTCGCTCCCCCTCCCGCCCCCCCGTCCATTGCCCATCGTTCAGACTGAATAACTAACTATGCGTTACAATAAGAGCGTTGGATAAAAACCATGAGGTAAGAAAGTGGTTTGATTATAGATCATGCAGAACATGCTAAACAGCATCCCCAAAAAAAAACATTTGATGTGAAGGAGGAAGTGTAAAAAAAAAAAAAAATTTAAGTCAAAATACATAGAAGTGTGCATTCAAAAATAATAAAAATATATAGGAATTACACAGCTTTGCGTCTTTGGTTACAAAGTAGGTTGAACAATTTCACAGCTTTTTTTATTGTTTTTTACCCCCAGCCCAGAAATCAAATATGCGCAATAGAATTTTCAAAAAGGTTGGGGGAAGTATGGCAATTTTCTCTACATTTTTTTTCCCCAAAAAAGAAACTATAGCAAAGGAAATGAACAGTGTTCATCAAAATATAACCACCGAAAATTCATTGAAGAATATATATATTTGAAGAACTGGTGTTCACCTGTACAAACCCTCTACGCTCTCAATACTTTACACTCTCTACAAAATGTACATTCAACCTGGATTTCATCTCATTTAAATGAACTGCCTTTTAGTGTTAGCGGTGCTATGCCATAGGAAATTGCCATTTTAAAAGAACCTATTGCCTGTACGGAACTACTTGTTGCATTAGACTACCAAAAATGTCTGACCGATAATCATAAACAGAAAGTTATTATTTTCTCTTCTTTTTTTTGTTTTTAAATATAAGACATTTCTGTTACATTGTTCATTTACATTATGAAAATAGCAGCCCCAAAATAAATAAATGCAAACAGTAAAACTGAACTAATGAAGGTATGTTTTTTTTTTTTTTTTTTTTTTTTTACTTGGGTCAAAGTGTGGTGGCTCTGGGAAAACTAGTCTCGCTCTTCTCACGGTGAGAGACACATTCCTCTTATGGTAGGGTGAGAATCCTCTTCCCCACCTCAGTCTCTTTGTCCCTCTCATTTCCCCCGTTCTTTTCCACTCACCACCAACAGCCCAGTGTTGATTTTGGGGGCCCTTTGGCCCACCTCCAGTTATCCCGCCACAATACAGCCCATCACCTCTCTCCCCTGCGTGGGGACACAGGCTGCGATGTACTCGCCCCTGGCCAGTTCCCCTTCCACTGAACACGGGACGCCCGGACAAAACAATGCTTTCACAGGATGATGATGGTCTAATACTGGGAAGGCCCGACGACAGCAGCAGCACACTGAAGCATGACTCTTAACGCCACTCAAAAAGACAAGGGTGGCAAACAAAGGCCGATTTTGCTTCTCAAAAAAACATCATCAAGTGTTGATTATGTTATGGTTGGTTAGTTGGGGACTCCTCCTCGCGTATTTCGGGGAGGTGTTTTACAGAGGCAGGTGATCACGCCGAGGTGACGTTGGGCTGCTGGAGCAGGCTGAGAGCCTGGGCTGCACCCTCCAAGTGGGGTTTGGTATTGGCGGGGGGTTGCTGCTGAGGCGGGGAGGTGCTGCCGGCCGGGCTGATTTGGGTGGACGACAGCTGGGTGAGCTGATCAGTGTTGGCCAGGGACTTGAGCACAGCATTCTCCCGCTCCAGCTGAGAGTTCCTCTCATACAGCTCCTTGATCTGCTCCTTCAGAACCTCCACCTCCTCCCTCACCGCATACATCAGGTGGCTCTTCACTAGGTCCTGAGGAGAAAGAGAGGGGGAGAGCGTTAGTACAACAACTCAGGAGCATATAACACTACAGAGATGTGAGGGGTCAGAGAGCTAGCAAGACAGAGATACTGCCATATCATGGGAGGGGATACATCAGAGTGCTAGCAAGACAGAGATACTATCATGGGAGGGGATACATCAGAGTGCTAGCAAGACAGAGATACTACCATATCATGGGAGGGGATACATCAGAGTGCTAGCAAGACAGAGATACTATCATATCATGGGAGGGGATACATCAGAGTGCTAGCAAGACAGAGATACTATCATATCATGGGAGGGGATACATCAGAGTGCTAGCAAGACAGAGATACTATCATGGGAGGGGATACATCAGAGTGCTAGCAAGACAGAGATACTATCATGGGAGGGGATACATCAGAGTGCTAGCAAGACAGAGATACTATCATGGGAGGGGATACATCAGAGTGCTAGCAAGACAGAGATACTATCATATCATGGGAGGGGATACATCAGAGTGCTAGCAAGACAGAGATACTATCATATCATGGGAGGGGATACATCAGAGTGCTAGCAAGACAGAGATACTATCATGGGAGGGGATACATCAGAGTGCTAGCAAGACAGAGATACTATCATGGGAGGGGATACATCAGAGTGCTAGCAAGACAGAGATACTATCATGGGAGGGGATACATCAGAGTGCTAGCAAGACAGAGATACTATCATGGGAGGGGATACATCAGAGTGCTAGCAAGACAGAGATACTATCATGGGAGGGGATACATCAGAGTGCTAGCAAGACAGAGATAGTATCATGGGAGGGGATACATCAGAGTGCTAGCAAGAGAGATACTACCATGTCATACGATGTGAGGGGTCAGAGGGCTAGCAAGACAGAGATACTATCATGTCATACGATGTGAGGGGTCAGAGGGCTAGCAAGACAGAGATACTACCATGTCATACGATGTGAGGGGTCAGAGGGCTAGCAAGACAGAGATACTACCATGTCATACGATGTGAGGGGTCAGAGGGCTAGCAAGACAGAGATACTACCATGTCATACGATGTGAGGGGTCAGAGGGCTAGCAAGACAGAGATACTACCATGTCATACGATGTGAGGGGTCAGAGGGCTAGCAAGACAGAGATACTACCATGTCATACGATGTGAGGGGTCAGAGGGCTAGCAAGACAGAGATACCATACCATAGTCATACGATGTGAGGGGTCAGAGGGCTAGCAAGACAGAGATACTACCATGTCATACGATGTGAGGGGTCAGAGGGCTAGCAAGACAGAGATACTACCATGTCATACGATGTGAGGGGTCAGAGGGCTAGCAAGACAGAGATACTACCATGTCATACGATGTGAGGGGTCAGAGGGCTAGCAAGACAGAGATACTACCATGTCAAGCTTTACCACTGATATCAGGTCAAAGGGTATCGCCATCAACTTTTCAATACGTTAGTAGTGCCTAGGCTAGTGGGTAGAATGGTGCAGAACTAGAGATGCACTCACCATCGCTTGCTCGATCTTGTTATCGATGGCTACAACACTGGCTCCAGAAGAACTGTGGAGAAAGAGTCAAGAGAGAAAATAATGTCAACATACCGAAGGAATGAGGAAAAAGCCCCCCCAATTGCTTTGAAGAGAATCATCAATCCTCTACTACACATTCCAATGTATGTTTCTGTTTCCCCATGCAGGGTAATGCAGGAATTTAGGCACAATCCTGTTTTTTTTTTAAAAACATTTGGACATCTGTTGCTTTTCCAGCATGTAGAAGAATGCTGCCATGTCTCTTAATACTGTTTTAAAAAACAGGCTAATTGGGATTTAGGCTAGTTGAACATAAAGGGTTTAAGCAGCACAGATGTTTGGGGGGGAGATTAGGTTTATAGCACAGAACCCAGTGCTGGAAGGGCTATGCAAAATGACGCTCCATTGTGTGGAAAGTCATCGTTTCACGATACTGTACACTTCCAATAGGCCCAGGGCCAAAGTGAGCCGCACATGATGCATTTCAGCGGCACATTTACTCCAATATGATATCTAATCAAGTGTAAACATATCCTAAGGATAAGGGAATAAGCACATTTGCATAAAATTGTTCTACTGTAGAATATAAAAATGCGTGGGCAACTGGTCGCTGCATTCTAGCGACAGAATAACATGCCATACAAAACAGAACTGATCCCGTTATTTGAAAACATTATTTACGTTTATAATGTATAGCTCACAAAAGGTGCATTTCATGTTGATGCACGTGTAAAAACTGCGCATTGGTCACAACACCGTGTGACGTGAAAAAAAAAACGTTTTTAAACACCATCCTCCAAATAATTATGTCAGATGTATATAAATATCATGTTGTTTTGACATGCTCTTGTCTCGACATTGATTTGAGGATAGTATTTGTTTTCGCAATGTTTTGTTGTCTAGGCGACACACAGCATACTGTGTGTCCTTTTATGGCGGTTACCACCACTTCTCCTCCCTTGCTCCGTTTAGCGTATTACCCTTGTAGAAAATGCGTTATACTCACGTCGTTCAGTGGCCAACGTCTCGTAGACACATTAAATAATCTCACAAATCTCTATTTAAACCCCCAAAATGTTGCGTTTCTGATCCTTTTAGCAACGCCCGGTCGATGCCTGTCGTCCACTGACTACACCGCCCCATCTGAACAAAGGCGCTTTCACGCAACGCGCCGCTAGAAGGTGCACTGGCAAGCCAATATATTGTCCACGTCTGTAATTGTGTATTTTAAATATTTTACCGATCCTGTGGAATAAAATTTATTGTATTATTCCTCTATATGCATGTGTGAGGTGAAACTATACGATCTATTCTGCTCCAAATAACAGTGAAAGTTTTAGGTTTCCTCGCTATACTTCAAAACATGAACAGGATACAGAACATTCATTTGCTGATCTATGTTCATATGTATTAAATGTCCCTTTATAGTTAGGACTTCTAGCGCACCGTCGGCATAGGATAACTGTCTACATGTGATACATATTTGTGTGTGAGAGAGTTTGAGTGAGAGTGTGTGTCGGCATATCATAATTCAACAATTGCCCAAAATTATGCTGTCGCGCAATTTAACTAACAATTCGCCAAACGGTTGACAAGATAATTTTCAAATTAGGTCCTGATTACGCCATTAATGTCTTTGGCTCCTCCATTCAATGTAAACAAATCATCGATCAATGGTCTACGACCACTGAATCCCCACGGCTATGTAGACTACGTGACTGGCTGCAGCTCAGCAAGGCGACGAGAGGACGTGCAGAGAGGGAGCACTGTACCCCTAAGGCTATGTAGCCTACATGACCGACTGTAGCGCAACAAGACGATGTGCAGAGAGGGCGCACTGTACCCCTAAGGCTATGTAGCCTACATGACCGACTGCAGCGCAACAAGACGACGTGCAGAGAGGGAGCACTGTACCCTACATGACCGACTGCAGCTCAACAAGATGACATGCAGAGAGGGAGCACTGTACCCCTCAGGCTATGTAGCCTACATGAGACACTGCAGCGCAACAAGACGACGTGCAGAGAGGGCGCACTGTACCCCTAAGGCTATGTAGCCTACATGACCGACTGCAGCTCAACAAGACGACGTGCAGAGAGGGAGCACTGTACCCCTCAGGCTATGTAGCCTACATGAGACACTGCAGCGCAACAAGACGACGTGCAGAGGGCGCACTGTACCCCTAAGGCTATGTAGCCTACACGACCGACTGCAGCGCAACAAGACGACGTGCAGAGAGGGCGCACTGTACCCCTAAGGCTATGTAGCCTACACGACCGACTGCAGCGCAACAAGACGACGTGCAGAGAGGGCGCACTGTACCCCTAAGGCTATGTAGCCTACATGACCGACTGCAGCTCAACAAGACGACGTGCAGAGAGGGCGCACTGTACCCCTAAGGCTATGTAGCCTACATGACCGACTGCAGCTCAACAAGACGACGTGCAGAGAGGGCGCACTGTACCCCTAAGGCTATGTAGCCTACATGAGCGACTGCAGCGCAACAAGACGACGTGCAGAGGGCGCATTGTACCCCTAAGGCTATGTAGCCTACATGACCGACTGCAGCTCAACAAGGCGACGAGAGGACGTGCAGAGAGACAATCACAACTGCCCAGTCAAAACACCACATTGAAGCTACTAAATGCTACAAAGTAGCCAAAGCACTTACATCACTGCGGCTCTCAAACTTCATACAATTGCTAACAACGCCGTGAAGATAAGAGGTACCAACAAGCAGATACAGCAACTATTATCCAGGGTGCACTCGCAACTATGTCCTTCTAACTGACAATATAGAGAGCATGCGTCTAAATACAATCGTAAAGACAGCTACACAATGATGAGGGAATAGCCTCCAAATACTCAACACTATTACCTGCATCGTGCTCTGTAACGAACCACACGTCCTGAATTTGTGGGTGAGGATCCTGGCGAGTAGGGAAGAGTGTAGCTCATTTCGCAACGCATGATGACCAAAACTTCCCAAATTACAACTCTCGGAAAAGAGTTGAACAAGAGTCCACGTTCTCTCTCTGACTCGTAGGTGTACTTTCAGTGTTTTGATGGGAGTGAGTGTCTCCAGTCTTTAAAAGCCTTTTACGTCACATGGGACTTGCCTGGAAGAATGTTAGGGGAGGAGTTTGGTGCGTCTACATTCTAATTTGTCTACTCAGTGACAGGCTTATATAAATCATATTTACTTACTGCTGTTGCAAAACATAATCTCACACTGCATGTGTTAAACCACACCTTTATCAAATCAACTTAAGTTTACTCATGCTTTGCTTTATCTTGGCCAGGTCGCAGTTGTAAAATGGGAACTTGTTCTCAACTAGTTTACCTGGTTAAATAAAAGGTGAAAGAAATAAAATATATGTTTGTATGCATGTTTGATTTGTATCAAACCCAAATTATAGCAATTACTTTTGAATAACTATAGTTATCAAATATCAAGATGGTATTTCAGGGTGATACTATTTTCAGGTTGTGTGGGCCTGATCATTTCCATTGCCTAAACTTGACTTAATACCCCCTAAGGTCAATGTCCACGCCCCTGCGGAAATATTATATATAATTTTTAAAAGAAATCTAATCAATTTAAGATAGATCTGTTTCTTTGCATTGGATTCGTTTCAATCCACAGCATCCGCCTATGTAACACTTCTACTTCTGAGGTGAAAGGTGACAGAGCTAGAGCGGTATTTGTCAGACCATGAGACATGGCGAAAATCAGTCTTCTCACAAAATAGTCTGTAGCGTCCGAACGGTTATGACCCCAAACTTTAATGACCCCTTTACAGAAAGATGACTCTCTCGAACACGATGGCGTTCCCCGTTTCGCTCTACAACCCCCACAAGCGTCTTGGGACTTGTCTGAAGTCGGTACAGCCGATCTGCCAACTTCTGTCTGTAGCATCTGAACAGTTTGGGCTACACACTAATTTAACCCCTAATGCTTTGAGTAAAGAACATGTTATTTGTAAAAAACATTCAAGGTCTTGTTAATGACTACATGTTCAATTCGTATCACTTTAAAAAAAGGTGTAATGCAGAAATCACTCCGCCATTTCCTGGTTGGGTAATTGAGTAATTTGAGATGGGAGTTCCATCTCTAGCAGTAGCCGCTAGATGTGGTTGTAAACAGAGGTTTCTGTTTTCTTCCTACAAATGTGTCTCTTTTCAATGGTTTAAGCTACAAAATATTATGACATTATCACCGAGAGAGAAAACTCTCAGGAATACGTACATACAGTTAGGGTCAGAAGTTTACATACACCTTAGCCAATTACATTTAAACTCAGTTTCACAATTCCTGACATTTAATCCTAGTAAAAACTCCGTCTTAGGTCAGTTAGGATCACCACTTTATTTTAAGAATGTGAAATGTCAGAATAATAGCAGAGAGAATTATTTATTTCAGCTATTATGTCTTTCATCACTTTCCCAGTGGGTCAGAAGTTTACATACACTCAAATAGTATTTGGTAGCATTGTCTTTAAATTGTTTAACTTGGGTCAAACATTTCAGGTAGCCGTCCACAAGCTCCCCACAATAAGTTGGGTGAATTTTGGCCCACTAGTCCTGACAGAGCTGGTGGTAACAGTCAGGTTTGTAGGCCTCCTTGCTTGCACACGCTTTTTCAGTTCTGCCCACAAATTTTCTATAGGATTGAGGTCAGGACTTTGTGATGGCCACTCCAATACCTTGACTTTGTTGTTCTTAAGCCATTTTGACACAACTTTGGAAGTATGCTTGGGGTCATTGTTCATTATGAAGGCCCATTTGCGACCAAGCTTTAACTGAAGTCTTGAAATGTTGCTTCAATATATCCATATCGTTTTCCAACCTCATGATGCCATCTATTTTACGACGTGCACCAGCCCTTCCTGCAGCAAAGCACCCCCACAGCATGATGCTGCCACCCCCGTGCTTCACGGTTGGGATGGTGTTCTTCGGCTTGCAAGCCTCTCCCCTTTTCCTCCAAACATAACGATGGTCATTATGCCCAAACAGTTCAATTTCTCCAAAAAGTACGATCTTTGTCCCCATGTGCATTTGCAAACCGTAGTATTTTTTTATGGCGGCTTCCGGAGCAGTGGCTTCTCCCTTGCTGAGCGGCCTTTCAGGTTATGTCGATATAGGACTCGTTTTACTGTGGATATAGATACTTTTTTACCCGTTTCCTCCAGCATCTTCACAAGGTCCTTTGCTGTTGTTCTGGGATCGATTTGCACTTTTTGCACCAAAGTACATTAAATCTCTAGGAGACAGAACACGTATCCTTCCTGAGCGGTATGACGGCTGCGTGGTCCCATGGTGTTTATACTTGCGTACTATTGTTTGGATGTGGTACCTTCAGGAGTTTGGAAATTGCTCCCAAGCATGAACCAGACTTGTGGAGGTCTACAATTGTTTTTCCTGAGGTCTTGACTGATTTCTTTTGATTTTCCCATGATGTCAAGCAAAGAGGCACTGAGTTTGAAAGGTAGGCCTTGAAATACATCCACAGGTACACCTCCAATTGACTCAGATGATGTCAATTAGCTTAACAGAAGCTTCTAAAGCCATGACATCCTTTTCTGGAATTTTCCAAGATGTTTAAAGGCACAGTTAACTTAGTGCATGTAAACTTCTGACCCACTGGAATTGTCATACAGTGAATTATAAGTGAAACAATCGGTCTGTAAACAATTGTTGGAAAAATGACTTGTGTCATGCACAAAGTAGATGTCCAAACCGACATACCAAAACTATAGTTTGTTAACTAAAAATTTGTGGAGTGGTTGAAAAAGGAGTTTTAATGACTCCAACCTAAGTGTATGTAAACTTCCGACTTCAACTGTACCTACTGCTTCCTTCTACTATGTCTGCAAGCTGTTAGAACAAGACCAGGCACTGAATCTGACAGGGGGAAATAGCATTCATATTTGATGTTATTTTCTACACAGAAGATCACACAACATTGTCTAAATGATCTTCTGAATTTCCCAATACCTTTTATGATGCATCAGTCACTTCAAACCATCTTGAGATTAACAATATTGTCCAACTGATTTTTAATAGACTCACAGCCCAAATTGTAAAAAAGTAAACTTTGGCCGTTAATTACATATTTTTTTTGTACATGGTGGGGGGGGGGGGGGTCACAGAAACATTTTGCTATCAAAATGGAGTTGCAGGACAAAAAAAAAGTTTGGGAACCCCTGAATTAAACAAATCAAATATCCAACAGCTTTCCTCATATCACCAAGGTCCTTACCCTCCAGTCTTCTGTGGCTAAGCATCCAACTATCAAAAATCAGGTATCAAAATATGGAAAAAAATTGTGAAAATGTGGATCGTTACCTTTCCCAGTGTCTCTAGTCAATAGTGGACAACTGGGGAGCCATACATCTTGCTGTGATTACGTACTGTAAACATGTTTGGTATGCATTGGGCTTTAGGTTGGCTACGCATACTACAGCTATACAGACCAGGGACTGAGAGGAATGCGATGCCAACAGGTCCATGATAACTCGCGAGAGAGCTAAATGAAGTGACCGCATTCCACGCAGGGGCCTGAGTTAGATTTAAATCTGACTGGTTGATAAACAAGGAGAGAACAGCACATTCTTCCCCCCCCTTTGAACCGACCAATTAACACATCCAGGACAAAAGGAGGAAACAGAATGCCCAACGGCTGAGTATGGAATGCATTTATCCATAACACATGGACAGCAGGGGAAGGATGATGGACAGGGAGTGGTAAACAGGAGGGGAGACACTGGCAGACAAATCTAAAAGGAAACCAAGGGGGCCGGTACATTTCATTAAGGGAGGGGACCTATGGGCCGTTTATATAAAAGAGACACGGCTTGCTCTGTGTGCCACACACAACAAGGACCTGTTCTGACCACAACAGTGCACGTGCGTATGTGTGCCCCCCCCGCCAGGAACACAACAGCAGACAACATTCCAGTCACCCCCAGACCCCCAACACAACGCACCCACACGTGTATCACCCCCGCGACGCAAACCCAAATATCCAAGTCACCTCACTCCCGACGGGGAATCGGCAGAACCACAACACCCCACATTTGGGTCAGGGGTGCTGACCGGATACCAGGGACACAAAAACAGAGAACACATGCTTTCAGAGATGAACAATCTAATTAGTTCTTCAACAGGGGACAGATGCACAGGCACACGTCGCCCTGTAAAACCATATAAAACACCACACCAGGCGGCGGCAGCTGAACAAATCATACTTCAACCCCTCGGCCAATGGAGGGGGGGGGGGGGGGGGGTTAAGAGATTACTGACTGACGCAGTCTCTCAAATAGCCGCCTGTCCCTTTTAATAGCTGGCACACGTGTCAGCAAATAAACACTGGTCTAAATGAATTGTTTACGAGTTAACTTCAGTGAGTACTCTAAAGGTTGAGCAACAGAAGAGAGAAAGAATACCAACATCATTGCCATGGATGAAACAGCAGTGCGGTTTGACAATCGTCGGCTCGACTAGCAACAAGATCTCACTTCGGTATTCAATGTTTGTCCAGTGGGATAAACATCTGTGGGTGAAGTGAAAGTAGGTAAATGGTTAAAGTTGTTAAAACAGAAAATAACTTCACGGTTAAGCATAAAAAATTTTAAATGACAGTTAAGTTGCACCTAGTGGACGGTATTAAAAAAAGGCATCATCCAATGTCCTGGGGACGAGGGACAAACATCGAATACTGAAGTCTATCTGGTGTGATCGAGTTGCAACTACGGGGGGATACAAGGCACAAGAGAGAGACTGAAGCGTGAAACCTGGGGTGTATGATAGGGAAAGGGCGATACACCCAGTCACTTGTACGAATGCAACAAGACGGCGCCGGAGAACAAGGCTGACATCAGAACTGCGATTACTCACCATGGACCTGCAGAATCCTTTTTTTCCTTTAACAAGTCTGACGAGCCCGGCCTGAACGGTATACTGCTTTCTCAGGAACAGGCCCAGATTCCCATCATTTGCGTAAAGAGAAAGCAGAGAAAAAGGGGCCAGAGGGTGGGCTGCCTTCTGAGAATTCGTAGGCCATCGAATAAACCCCCAATTCCTTCTATTCTGCTAGCAAACGTGCTCTTTTTGAACAATAAAATAGGTGACATACGCAGAAGATTAATCTACCAACGGGACATTCAAAACTAATATCTTATGCTTCACAGAGTCGTGGCTGAACGACGACACTATCAACATACAACTGGCTGGTTACACGCTGTATCGGCTAGATAGCACAGCGGCGTCTGGTAAGACAAGGGGCGGCGGACAATGCATTTGTGTAAATAACAGCTGGTACACTAAGGAAGTTTAAAGGTTTTGCTCACCTGAGGTAGAATATCTCATGATAAGCTGTAGACCACAATATCTACCAAGAGAGTTTATCTGTATTTTTTGTAGCTGTCTACATTCCACCACAGAGCGAGGTTGGCACTAAGAACTCACTGAATGAGCTGTATTCCGCCATAAGCAAACAGGAAAACGCTCATCCAGAGGCAGCGCTTCTAGTAGTCGGGGACTTTAATACAGGGAAACTTAAATCTGTTTTACCAAATTTCTATCAGCATGTTAAAATGTGCAACCAGAGGGGAAAACAACCTCTGGACCACCTTTACACCACACAGAGACGCATACAAAGCTCTCCCTCGCCCTCCATTTGGGCAAATCTGACCATAATTCTATCCTTCTGATTCCTGCTTACAAGCGAAAATTAAAGCAGGAAGTACCAGTGACTCGGTCAGTAAAAATGTGTTCAGATGAAGCTGATGCTAAGCTACAGGACTGTGTTGTTTGCACAGACTAGAATATGTGCCAGAATTCCTCCGATGGCATTGAGGAGTAGACCACATCAGTCATTGGCTTCATCAATAAGTACAGGGGCCACTCAGGGGTGCGTGCTGAGTCCCATCCTGTACTCTGTTCACTCATGACTGCATAGCCAGGCACAACTCCAACACCATCATTAAGTCTTCTGAGGACAATAGTGGTAGGCCTGATCACCGACAACGATGAGACAGCTTATAGGGAGGTCAGAAACCTGGTTGTGTGGTGCCAGGACAACAACCTCTCCCTTAACATGATCAAGACAAAGGAGAGGATTGTGGACTACAGGAAAAAGAGGACCGAGCACGCCCCCATTCTCATCGACAGGGCTGTAGTGGAGCAGGTTGAGAGCTTCAAGTTCCTTGGTGTCCACATCACCAACAAACTAACATGGTCCCAGCATACCAAGACAGTCGTGAAGAGAGCACAAAACCTATTCAGAGGGTAGTGCGTACGGCCCAGTACATCACTGGGGTCAAGCTTCCTGCCATCCAGGACCTCTATACCATGCGGTGTAAGAGGAAGGCCCTAAAAATTGTCAAAGACTCCAGCTACCCTAGTCGGCAAACGGTACCGGAGCGCCAAGTCTAGGTCCAAGAGGCTTCTAAACAGCTTCTAGCCCCAAGGCTCCTGAACATCTAATCAAATGGCCGCACCCCCCCTCTTTACACCACTGCTACTCTGTTTTAATCTACGCACAGTCACTAATAACTCTACCAACATGTACATATTAGCTCAACTAACGGTGCATTTCACTGTACACCTGTTGTATTCGGTGCATGTGACGAATAAAATTAGATTTCATCAACTGAAATGTGTCTTCCGCATTTAACCCAACCCCTTTGTATTAGAGAGGTGGGGGGGGGGGGGGGGGGGGGGGGGCAACGTTCCTACCCGCTATAGCAGCCTAGTCTTTGCAAGTATGATCTGCAATGTATTTGTTATGTTTATACTCCTCACACCAGCTAGTATAAAAAAGTATAAAAAAACATTTTATTGAGCAAAAGCAATGAAATGTGTTGTTTTACCAGGTCAGCCATAGTAGTACGGGGCCACTGGCTCAAATTAGGGCCTTGAAGGGCCCATCGACAGAGTTTACAGCATATTGGGGTAACCTTACTTATACTAGGAGTTTACCGCATATGGGCCTCTCTACTCTTCTCAACAGCTGCACTACAGTCGCTAAACCAGATGATGTCAGCAGAGTTATTAGCCATTATCCTCACTTTAACCAGATGTCGTCAGCAGAGTGAGTTATTAGCCATTATCCTCACTTTAACCAGATGTCGTCAGCAGAGTGAGTTATTAGCCATTATCCTCACCTAAATCAAAGTCGACAAAACTACTTCAGCCGACTATGAACTGTGTCAAACAGAACAGAAGCCTAGTTAATCAGGTATGTTAATGTTAAAAAGACCATTCATGTCTAGCCATTTGTTCACCCAAGACCAGACGACTAAAAGGGACAATGGTCCTGCAGGGTAAATATAAAATCATCAAGCAAGACAAAAAAAATAAACCAGCTTTGCTCCTCCACTATCTTAATTGATGGTGCCCATTATGTAAGTAAACAGCCCAGTATAAACCTGCCCAGAGGGCAGTCTCCTAGGGGTATAGTGAGGGCTATTGTTTACCTTTACAAACAGATAGAGAGCCAGGGGGGAACATTTAGAGCTTATTCAGATTGAAGAGAGTTGAAGCAGAGGCATCGCAACAAAGTTTCAATGTTAATTTGTTTCCGTCTTTCATGGAAGGATTTTTTTGATCCATAAAATGAAGTGGGCTGAGAACAAACCCCTCTTCACATTATTTAAGATATCATTTCAAAATAGAATTTAAATATTAAGTAAATGTAAAAACAATACGCACCATGAAAGTATAACAAATTGAAAATTAATCTTGATATGCAAGGTATATATATATATATATATCTTTGTTTTTTTGTGTGCATAAAACATATTTTTTTTTAAATACGTTTCAATTTACATAAGCAAGGGGAATGTCATGTACCGAGAGGGGGTTTGGGGGGCTTGAAGCGGCATGTACGCACGCAGCCCCATGACCTAGAAGGCGTATAAACTCGCTGGCTGACGTATTTTGCTTTACCTTAGATCCTACATGGCGCTCTCCAGGGAACAAGTGCTGCTGATGGTATAAAATGTTGACATTCCTGTTTGGTAGGGTTTTATAATGAATAGCAACATTGACACATGGCCTTAAAGAGGTACATTCAGGAGACAAGTACATGCAATTTTGGCTACAGGTGCAGTCGAGTGGCTACAGGTAAGTCTGTTCTACCCGCCAAGATGTACACTACATGACCAAAAGTATGTGGACACCTGCTTGTCGAACATCTCATTCCAAAATCATGGGCATTCATATGGAGTTGGTCCCCCCCTTTGCTGCTATAACAGCCTCCACTCTTCTAGGAAGGCTTTCCTCTAGATGTTGGAACATTGCTGCGGGGACTTGTTTCCATTCAGCCAGTAGAGCATTAGTGAGGCCTAGCCCGAACCATGAATAACAGCCCCAGACCATTATTCCTCCTCCACCAAACTTTACAGTTGGCACTGTGCATTCAGGCAGGGCACGTTCTCCTGGCATCTGCCAAACCCAGATTTGTTCGTCAGATTGCCAGATGGTAAAGTGTGATTCATCACGCCATAGAATGTGTTTCCACTGCTCCAGAGTCCACTGGTGGCGAGCTTTACACCACTCCAGCCGATGCTTGGCAATGTGCATGGTGATCTTCGGCTTGTGTGCGGCTGCTCGGGCCATGGAAACCCATTTCACAAAGCTCCCGACGAATAGTTATTGTGCTGACATTGCTTCCAGAGACAGTTTGGAACCCAGTAGTGACTGTTGTGACGACAGAAGATTTTAATACGTTTATGTAGCCTACCACTTCACGACTGAGCCGTTGTTGCTCCTAGACGTTTCCACTTCACAATAACAGCACTTACAGTTGACCGGGGAAGCTTTAGCAGGGCATAAATTTGACAAACTGACTTGTTGGAAAGGTGGCATCCTATGACAGTGCCACGTTGAAAGTCACTGAGCTCTTCAGTAAAGCCATTCTACTACCATCGTGTGTCTCTGGAGATTGCACGTCTTTGTGTTTGATTGTTATTATTTTTTTTTTTTTACACCCGCCAGCAACGAGTGTGGCTGAAATGACCTGAATCTACTAATTTGAAAGGGTGTCCACATACTTTTGTATATATGCACACTGTATGCTTTGCTACTGCGCTCAAGTTGAAGGATAACCCAGAGATGCACAGAGGACACCGCCCGGGGATTCAGGCAACTTTGATCTTGGATTCCCGCAATGTGTAGGTGCCATAGTCGGGTCCCATTTACACGTCATTAGTCCACCACTCGCACAGTCACACAGACTACTTATATCAGGTGTCCCGCCACCCCCTCTTTTACACTACTGCTACTCTCTGTTCATCATATATGTCACTTTAACCATATCAACATGTACATACTACCTCAATCAGCCTGACTAACCAGTACCTGTATATAGCCTCGCTACTGTTATTTTTCAGTCTTTTTACTGTTGTTTTTATTTATTTAATTATCTATTGTTCACCTAATACCTTTTTTGCACTATTGGTTAGAGCCTGTAAGTAAGCGTTTCATTGTAAGGTCTACTACACCTGTTGTATTCAGCATTTCACTGTAAGGTCTACTACACCTGTTGTATTCAGCATTTCACTGTAAGGTCTACTACACCTGTTGTATTCAGCATTTCACTGTAAGGTCGACTACACCTGTTGTATTCAGCATTTCACTGTAAGGTCTACTACACCTGTTGTATTCAGAATTTCACTGTAAGGTCTACTACACCTGTTGTATTCAGCATTTCACTGTAAGGTCTACTACACCTGTTGTATTCAGCATTTCACTGTAAGGTCTACTACACCTGTTGTATTCAGCATTTCACTGTAAGGTCTACTACACCTGTTGTATTCAGCATTTCACTGTAAGGTCTACTACTCCTGTTGTATTCAGAATTTCACTGTAAGGTCTACTACACCTGTTGTATTCAGCATTTCACTGTAAGGTCTACTACACCTGTTGTATTCAGCATTTCACTGTAAGGTCTACTACACCTGTTGTATTCAGCATTTCACTGTAAGGTCTACTACACCTGTTGTATTCAGCATTTCACTGTAAGGTCTACTACACCTGTTGTATTCAGCATTTCACTGTAAGGTCTACTACACCTGTTGTATTCAGCATTTCACTGTAAGGTCTACTACACCTGTTGTATTCAGCATTTCACTGTAAGGTCTACTACACCTGTTGTATTCAGCATTTCACTGTAAGGTCTACTACACCTGTTGTATTCAGCATTTCACTGTAAGGTCTACTACACCTGTTGTATTCAGCATTTCACTGTAAGGTCTACTACACCTGTTGTATTCAGCATTTCACTGTGAGGTCTACTACACCTGTTGTATTCAGCATTTCACTGTAAGGTCTACTACACCTGTTGTATTCAGAATTTCACTGTAAGGTCTACTACACCTGTTGTATTCAGCATTTCACTGTAAGGTCTACTACACCTGTTGTATTCAGCATTTCACTGTAAGGTCTACTACACCTGTTGTATTCAGAATTTCACTGAGGTCTACTACACCTGTTGTATTCAGCATTTCACTGTAAGGTCTACTACACCTGTTGTAATTCAGCATTTCACTGTGAGGTCTACTACACCTGTTGTATTCAGCATTTCACTGTGAGGTCTACTACACCTGTTGTATTCAGCATTTCACTGTAAGGTCTACTACACCTGTTGTATTCAGCATTTCACTGTAAGGTCTACTACACCTGTTGTATTCAGCATTTCACTGTGAGGTCTACTACACCTGTTGTATTCAGCATTTCACTGTAAGGTCTACTACACCTGTTGTATTCGGTGCACGTGACAAATAAACTGACTATTATTCAACACGGGGTCATCGACCACCAGTCAAGGTCAAACTTGTTAGTAAAATGCCAAGAGTGTGCAGAGCTGTCGTCAAGGCAACGGGTGGTTACTTTGAAGAATCTCACATGAAATATATTTAGACTTTTTTCGGTTACTACATGATTCCATGGGTGTCATTTCATAGTTTTCATAGTTTTGACGTCTTCACTATTATTCTACAATGTAGAAAATAGTAAAAAATAAGGAAACTCTTAAGTCTGGAAACACCTCATTCAACTAGCACTGTATATACATGTTTCTTTAATGCATTATGAGAATAACATGCAGTCGTTTCAGCTTTCACTTTCTTCAGTGTGTTGTCTGTTCAGGGTGAAATGGGGAAACAAGCAATAATAATAATAATAATAAGTTGTTGTCGTTGTTGTTTCCCAGGCTGGATTGTCTTTGAGATGGTGGTCTGAAGCCATACAGGATTGCTGCTGTACGCTGGTGTAACAGTAGAGATTTTACGTCCGTCCCCTCGCCCCGACCTGGGCGCGAACCTGCACACGTCAACAGTCGCCCTCGAAGCATCGTTACCCATCGCTCCACAAAAGCCGCGGCCCTTGCAGAGCAAGGGGAACCACTACTTCAAGGTCTCAGAACAAGTGACGTCACCGATTGATACACCACTAGCGCGCACCACCGCTAACTAGCTAGCCATTTCACATTGGCTACACTGGCTCCTGACCCTGCAGCAGTGACATCCTGGATTGGCTCTGCACAGGGGCCTGCTGAGGAGCAGGTACATCAGGCTAGCGCTTCCGAGCATAACGGCAGAAAAGTTGAACACAAGCTGCCAGTTCATCTCGACCTGCCTTTGAGACCACATGGTGAATTCACCAAGCTCCTTTATATTCTCCCTCGCAGCCTTTTCTCTGTGTTGTTACCGCCCATATGGCATCTTTCTGGATGCTCTGCCACCTGGAGTGAGAGCACCTCGAGTCAAGAGATGAGTTGGTTGAACTTGAGAGGGAAACTAGGGGCAGACTGCTCAGAGTTGGGGCTACCGACGGGACCCGAGGCTGGTGTTGCTGCATGGCTTTTCGTCAGAGTCTGTGTGGGAGAGATTGATAAGCAAAGTTAACCAACAGGATACATTCACTATGAACAGTGATTTTTGTAAGCAAGCAGCTAGCATTCCCCGATGTAAAGTTGTGGTGAAATAACTCAACAGCAACTAGCTCATAGTCGTTACAAGCATTTGGGTGGGAGTGATAAGCAAAGTTTACAAAAACAGGCTAGCAATGTTTTGTTAGCAGCCAGCTATAGCAGACAACAACGTTAAGTAGTGAGTGATACTTTAGATTCATATAACTTAGAACTAGCTAGCCGTCTGGCTAATACATTAGGACAGTGTCCGGATGACTTTTCTAAGTTAATTTTACACAAATAAAAAGTACTTGCCAAATTCTTGCTCTTCATCTGCTGCAGTTACCCTGGACTCCATAATGTGGGGCGGGATGGAGGCAGGTTGCGTGATGAGGAAATTGTCCAATTCCCTATTGAATGGACAGGCCTCTCTGCCAATACCACTCAGTCCATTCTCATGTCTGGCGCTGCTTCCACAAAAGGATGGTAGCCACGTTCAAGCAACGCCGCAGACGCCGAGGTAGACGTCTTTCTTTCTGTAATTAGTGCAACAACCTCTCTAGAATCCGATCGCTTGACCAAATGGAGATCAAAAGCTTGGTCTCCGCACCGGAACAAGTCGTTTTGCTACGGTGTTGTCGATATCGATACGGATATGTACAAACAACAAGCGTAGGGGTTTCTCTGGCAAACGTCAGTTTATACGTTGTGCCCGGAAACGTCCTTCAACCTTAAAACCTCGTACATCATCGCTCACGTGACTACCATACACATGGGCCGGTGCATCTCTTCACACCGCAATGCTCGGAGTGGAGGTGAATCTCAAGCAAAGCTCGTCCGCAGCCTTCAAAAGGTGGCGTAGAAGACAAGATTGCAAATTTACATTTCAAGTAAAAAGTCTAGCTGAGGGTATTTTCTGGAAACCTCTGCCTCGCTCTCGTAGTGTGAACACCTAAGTAACGAGCCCAGTATAAACCTGGTCTATTGGGCTAATATTCAGCCAGGGGGAACATTAACATAAGAGTTGTTATATTAACAACATACAGTAGCTTGGATGAATAAGGTGCCCAGAGGAAACTGCCTGCTACTCAGGCCCAGTTGCGAATATATGCATATGATTAGTATATTTGTATAGAAAACCCTGAAGTTTCTAAAACTGTTTGAATGGTGTCTGTGAGTATAACAGAACTCATATGGTAGGCAAAAACCTGAGAAAAAAAATCCAACCAGGAAGTGGGAAATCTGAGGTTGGTCGTTTTTCAACTCATTCCCTATTGAAGATACAGTGGGATATGGGTCATTGCACTTCCTAAGGCTTCCACTAGATGTCAACAGTCTTTAGAACCTAGTTTGATGCTTCTACTGTGAAGTGGGGCCGAATGAGAGGGGAATGAGTCAGAGGTCTGGCAGAATGCTTTGAGCTCGTGGCGCGCGGTCATGTGAGTTAGCTCTCGTTCCATTGCTTTTCTACAGACAAAGGAATTCTCCGGTTGGAACATTATTGAAGATTTATGTTAAAAACATCCTAAAGATTGATTCTATACTTAGTTTGACATGTTTCTACGGACTGTAACGGACCTTTTTGGGCTTTGTCCGGCCTTTCGGGCTGGACTTGCACGCGCGTTTGGATTTTGTTTACCAAACGCCCTAACAAAGGAAGGTATTTGGACATAAATTATGAACTTTATCGAACAAATCAAACATTTGTGGAATTCCTGGGAGTGGATTCTAACGAAGATCAAAAAGGTATTTCTGACTAATGTCGACTACACAACATGGCGGATATCTCTTTGGCTGTTTGTCTCTGAGCGACGTACTCAGATTATTACATGGTGTGCTTTTTCCCGTAAAGTTTTTTTGAAATCTGACACAGCGTTTGCATTAAGGAGAAGTTTATCTAAAGTTCCATGTATAATAGTTGTATCTTTTATCAATGTTTATTATGAGTATTTCTGTGAATTGATGTGGCTCTCTGCAAAATCACTGCATGTTTTGGAACTACTGAACATAACACGCCAATGTAAAATTAGATTTTTGGACATAATGCACTTTATCGAACAAAACATACATGTACTGTGTAACATGAAGTCCTATGAGTGTCATCTGATGAAGATCAAAGGTTAGTGATTCATTGTATCTACATTTCTGCGACTCCTCTCTTTGGCTGGAAAAAGGGCTGTGTTTTTCTGTGACTTGGCGAGTTTCAGACATTTATGCACAATTTTTTTTTTTTATTAAAAATTAAAAAACTTTGCGACTGAATGCCCGACTAAAAAAGATCTGTCGACCAATAGCCTATTGACCAAACAATCGACCAGTTGACTAAATGGGGTCAGCCCTACTACAGGACGAAGCGTGCATAGTTCAATCTAGGTAATCTGTCCTTACAAACATGTGCCACAAAAAAATATAATAATTATATGCCTACATGTTGAAGGGATGTTATATCGGTTAGCTGCCGAAAATACATCTGACCGGTCATGCTTATCGGTCTATAGGTTCATTTGCATAATTTAGTGGAATTAAATTGGCATGTGTGTATTTTCCTAAGTAGTACTGCATACAGAGCCTAATTTGAGGAGTGGCATAGTGCTGTCAGCGTGAGAGCAGCTCCTCAAAAAGCTGGTACTGGAGTGAAACAAGTGTTTGTAAGCCCAATTATTGCACAACAAATACAACCGAGCGCTATTTTTTTTTTAATACATTTTTTTTTAACTGTTGAGAGCCACAATAAAAAAAATAACTACAATTTTTTTTTCTCTCAATTTCAATTGGTAATTAAAGTGTGCCTCTGCTATCGCTACCGGGAGGCAGGCTATCAGCTTGGCACCCACCACATCGCGATGGGAGCTTGTGTTTGAAACCTGAAATTGTTTTATACTTTACTTCAAATAATCAGGCATCTCTTACCTTGCTTCAAATTGTAGCCTATTCAAAATCCAACCCATAGAAACGTGGAGGCAATTATTTTAGAAAGACTTCCTCGTGCCGTTTCCCAGCATTTCTCTCCTGTTCTAATTGGTTTTCATATTAACTTTCTTTCGTTGTCCAGAAGCCAAAGCCACAATCGTAGTCATAGCACACCATCCTAGTTGTTGCTATTAGATACCCCCTATTTCTAAGTGGAACACCACATGGAACAGCTCTCATTAGGTGCACTATTCAGAACAGATTCCATTTTGGCAAATGTTTGAAAATGGCATTTTATTAGCCACTTCCTTATAGGAGTTCCATGTTCAATGATAGTCAAAAAAGGCCTTTTGACGAAGACAGCCTTGCTATTTATTGTTTCCATTAAGCTCTCAATGAAAAAAATGTTGGTTCCATGTATAGTATTTTCTCAGCTACAATTATTTGAATAATTCAAAGGCTGTTTTGTGCACCCTGGTGATGACTAAAGTGTCTTAGGATTTTGTTTTTTGTTTTTTTGTAATTGTACCCCCTTTGCCTCTCTAATTTCATGACATCCAATCGGTAGTTACGATCTTGTCTCGTCGCTGCAACTACTCAACGGGTTCGGCAGAGGTGAAGGTCGAGACATGCGTCCTCCAAAACATGACCCACCAAGCCGCGCTGCCTCTTAACACACTGCTTGCTTAATCCGGTAGCCACCCGCACTAATGGGTCGGAGGAAACAGTTCGACTGACAACAGAGGTCAGCTTACAGGCGCCCTTGCCCGCCACAAGGAGTCACTGGAGGGCGATGAGCTAAGGAACCCCCCCCCCCCCCCCCCCACCAACACAGAAGGCGCTAGGCCAATTATGCGCTGCCCTATGGGGCTACCAGCCAGCTGTGACAGCCTGGGATCGACTTGGGCAGCTCTATTAAGAATGTTCAAATCTGACTTCTCTATGTGGCCGTCTATGTGGAAATGGTCTTTCTGGCCCGGGCGTTAGTTAAACTGCAGTACCGTGCTTCTACAACGGAACCCTGGCCCCTTCTTCCTTGGAAAGACGGCATGAATTGAGACGATAACAATTGAAGGATGTGGAATCTGGATGAACGGGTTCCTCTGAACAAGCTTCTTTTTTTTCTGAGGCTGCATTGTTAGGACGTCAACTACTGTAAATGGGGAATGGTTGACACAAAGAAACAAAAAGAGCCTCAACCGCCCAATGCCTGTACATCAGATCACTGGCCCATGCTATTTTCCAGTGCAAAATTAGTCATGGGCATTGTCCCTCCCAAGGCTATTCTGTAAACAGGCCTCAAAACGTCTTCAGGATCGGTGGGTCCCCTCCCTGTGGGACGTTGAGCTAACGTAAGATAATGCGATTAACAAGAGGTTGTAAGTAACAAGAACATTTCCCAGGACATAGACATATCTATTGGCAGAAAGCTTAAATTCTTGTTAATCTAACTGCACTGTCTAATTTACAGTAGCTATTACAGTGAAATAATACCATGCTATTGTTTGAGAGTGCACAGTTTTGAACATGAAAAGTTATTAATAAACAAATTAGGCACATTTGGGCAGTCTTAACACATTTAACAGAGATGCAATGGTTCATTGGATCAATCTAAAAACTTTGCACATACACTGCTGCCCTCTAGTGGCCAAAATCTTAATTGCAGCTGGGCCGGAAATACTACATGGCCTTTCTCCTTCATTTCAAAGAAATAACGTTTTTCTTTTTTCTTTTACCAAATCTATTGTGTTACATTCTCCTACATTCCTTTCACATTTCCACAAACTTCAAAGTTTTTCCTTTCAAATGGTACCAAGAATATGCATATCCTCGAGTTACAAGCAGTTAGATTTGGTTATGTCCTTTTAGGCAAAAATTGAAAAAAAGCGTCCGATCCTGAAGAGGTTTTAATAGAAACCCGATGCCGGCCAGCTCGTTCGCTGTCCTGTTGCATAATCCTCGGCCGGGTACACACACAGCTGCTCTGTCTGCACATGTTCCTTGCATGCTGCGCTGAGAGCTTATAGGTTGTCCTCCTTGAGACACACTGGGGGTCCTGGTAGGCAGGCTGGAATGAGAGTGTGTGTGTGTGTGTGTGTGTGTGTGTGTGGAAAGGTATACATAACTGTAGATGTTTTGGATCTGAGTGACGAGAGTTTACACACACACACACACACACACACACACACACACACACGTTAGACCCTACTGAAGTCTGACGGAGCTATATTATTGTAAATAAGAATGTTCTTAACCGACTTAAATGAAGGTTGAATAAATCAAAAACAAAATTAGGCTAAAATGTTCCACTAAAGTAACTTTCATCTAGGATGCTCGTTAAATGGAGGAGAATCATGGCTTGCCAAGGGGTGAGTGTTCACCCCCTGGAACTAATGGGCACATGAGATGGTAAAAAATCAAATCAATACAACTCGATTTGTGTGATTTCACCATCAAACGCCATGTGACAGAGTAAGTAGTGGTGCCAGGTCAGGTGCCAGGTCAGTAGTTAAGAGGACTAACGTAGCGCCTGGCCCCTAAAGATCCTCTGTATTCATTAGATCATTATCACAGAATCAGCGCCTCAATTAGGGGCTTCCCCACTGGTATGGAGGTGGCTCAGCTCCCCTTTCAACACGGAGACCAGGGGTTAGGCCCTAATCTACATCTCATCTGCTAGTAGTGCTACTTACTCCGTTTATGTAATGTTATTTATTTATTACCTTGATTAAACTAGGTAAGTCAGTTAAGAACAAATTCTTATTTTCAATGACGGCCTAGGAACAGTGGGTTAACTGCCTGTTCAGGGGCAGAACGACAGATTTGTACCTTGTCAGCTCGGGGATTCAAACTGGCAACCTTTTGGTTACTAGCACAGCGCTCTAACCAGTAGGCAAACCCTGCCGCCCCGTGTTGTTTCTTGCTGTGATGTGAGACCTTTTGTAAATAAGAATTTCTTCTTAATTAACTGACTTCATAGTTAAGGTCAAATCAAAAAAAAATTAAATACTTCTTGCCCTTATGATGCAACTGCTGACAACTGGGAGATTCTCCATATCTCAGAGCGCCTCGATTGGCCACAACAGGGTGTCAAGAAAAGGGCAGCAGTCACGTTGTGGAGACGTTTGCCAAGATTAACATTCTCACTCAGCTGGCAAGGAGGAGGCATATTCTAGGAACAGTGTCTCGTCTTACATATATATAGGTAAGACGAGACACATACATAATATATATAAATAATCACCCTTTGCCATGATGGCCAGCCCCCTTTCCTCCCCAAGTCGTAAAGCAAAAAAAATCAGAGTGCCAGGCTTGTGTCACGTCCATCAGGCCTCGCAGACCTGGCCCGCAGTGGAGGCACCATGTAATCCCCTCAAAATGACACACTTTCATGTGCTCCTTAATAAGATGCTTAGAAAAGGACAGTTAAATTAATCGTAGCTCGGGAGGCCTCCCTGTAGGAGAGTGGCCAGTGGGGGGCCCGGGGGGGTAATAGGTCCATCTTCTATTTTACTCCAGAAGTAGTAAGGAGGGTATATTATTTCTAATGATATCAGTAATAGAATAGTTTGTTTCTTGCCATAAATGTGGGCCACATACATGATCTAGGTCAAATCACCCTCTATACCAGACAGCAGGAGACACTTATGGCTCATAAATCATAAAAGTATTTTATTCAGGGCAGTAAAAATAGAGAAGGCATCTGCTACTTTAACTTGGCGAAAAGATCGTTTTTGGTGCTGCCGCCTTGTACACCGATCCCATTCGCGCCTTGTACACCGATCCCATTCGCGCCTTGTACACCGATCCCATTCGCGCCTTGTACACCGATCCCATTCGCGCCTTGTACACTGATCCCATTCACGCCTTGTACACCGATCCCATTCACGCCTTGTACACCGATCCCATTCAGCGCGCCAACCAGTAGCTTTCCCAGAATGTTTACAAACACGCAGTCAGTGTGATCACAGATTCGGTCATGGTGACCCAAAAATGTCATCATCAATCTGTTTTGGCTGTTTAAAAGGAAGCCCAAAACAGGTAGAGATGTGAATGGAGTCACTTAAGTTCAAACAACGACACCCCCTTTAAAAAAAATATATATTTATTTTTTATTTTACCTTTATTTAGCTAGGCAAGTCAGTTAAGAACAAATTCTTATTTTCAATGACGGCCCTAGGAACAGTGGATTAACTGCCTTGTTCAGGGGCAGAAAGACAGATTTGTACCTTGTCAGCTCTGGGATTTGAACGTTCTAACCACTAGGCTACCCTGCCGCCCCAAAATAGCCAAAGGAAACACGAGACCAGAGTTGTCGGCTTACTCCAGTTGTTTCACTATAAGAAAAGGTTGAATGGCTATGATGATACAACTTAGGGATAAAACCATCGGTGGCGACGCAAAACTATGACTGATCCGACCCACCTACAAGGTTTGCCATTTGTACATTGTATACTTTTTTAAAATCTATATTATTTCTTAGAAAGAGTAGGAAGGGAAGCGCTACTAAGGTACACAAAAGTACATTTTTGGTAGACAGAAGGTGCTCTTTGGTCATCAAAAAGAGGACCAAGGCACTTCATATAGCGGCAGGGTAGCCTAGTGGTTAGAGCGTTGGACTAGTAACCGAAAGGTTGCAAGTTCAAATCCCCGAGCTGAAAAGGTACAAATCTGTCGTTCTGCCCCTGAACAGGCAGTTGACCCACTGTTCCTAGGCCGTCATTGAAAATAAGAATTTGTTCTTAACTGACTTGCTTAAATAAAGGTAAAATCAATAAAAAAAATAATTAAAATGCCTTTTTGTTATGGCATATTCTATAGAAATAAAGTTAAAAAATCTGACGCGTTTCGGCTGCATGGCCTTCGTCAGGGAGAACAAAGAAATACAATGTCCTCTTTTGAACAGCTTTTCCAATTAGCCCTAATTGGAAGAGGGAGTGGTTACACAGTTGATTGGACACACCTAGTAAGCAATACTATACACATCTATACAAATCTATAAAACTAATTATTTTGAAGGAATGTTTTTTCTCCTAAAATTGCTTTAGAGCAAGTTAGCTTAGTGGGTGATATGGCCAAAATATCATATTACGGTATTTTTCTAATTTGACAGTATTTTGTGTTTTTGAATAATACAAATTCAAAAATGTGCTTTATAGAGTAGTGCATAAGCCAGGTTGACAACATATTTTAAGTGATTTCAATGGGTCTCTCACCATTCTGATTGTTTTATACTGTTCAATTAAACTTAAACCAACAATTGTCTTTATTTTTTCATCAATTTCTGCATTTCCTGCACTCATTTGAGAGCATTTCCCCACACGATATCGGCAAAAAAATCGAGGCCTTATTTTTATCCAAATGTTGCAAATGCGATTTGACTTGCAATTTAGATCAATACACTTGAACTTTTGGAATCATGGAAATTGAAAGATTATTATTGAACACCGTTTTGTTTGACACGACAACGAATGAAAATGCCAAGGAGGAGTTTGTGACAGGGTAGGAACCAAAATCTTAGTCCGTGTTTCCTAGGGGACCCTATAATCTTCGGCTACATTCAAATGTTCTCTTAGGTCACTTCATGTAGTTATCGTTTTCATGCTCTGCCCAATCCTCTTTGATTTAGAAGATACCTGTTGCACAAAAAAACTCCTGATTTAGGCCTACACCGTCACTGGTATCAGGATGTATAACTAGTTACGTTTGCGCTGACTCAGTACATTTATTAGCTAGCGATTAGCATTAGCGGATAACACGATTTAGCCACAACTTGCTAAGAACAGACAAACTAGCTGTTTGCAGATGTAAGAAACACAAGCTAATAGCAAAGTGAAAACATCATCGTAGTCATCAACATGGTTGCAGGTGCTGCATTGACAATAAAACACGCTACGCCACCACATTAGCCCCATTCCAACAAGTCAGTCAGTGCAAAGGAGTGAGAAGTTAGCCGACTCCAGACAAAAGGGAGGGTGGATGGTAGGCAGCTCTCAGGTTTACCTGCGGTTAGATTAAATCAGTTAGGAAAAAAGCCAAAACCGTTTGTCACTGCAGCCCAGGGGGCACTTCAGCTGGGTGGGGATCAAACACGTAAGTGGTGAGCCACAACTCTTACACAACACAGCTACTGTTGTTTACCCAAATCCAACAGCAGGGGCGGTCAACCGCCATCTCTCTCTTGCCAAGTGCACCAGTGTGTTGGTGCACTGGGAGTGTATATGGTAACTCGTGCTTTGATCACAATAGGCCATACTACGGGATGACAGCGGAGGGGAGGGGGGGGGTTGTTTTCAGGGTGGGCTGTGTTTTCTATGGCAGTGACCTTGCATGAACTTGAAAATAGAAATACCTGTTGAGAAAGACCTTAGGTATAGAGTGCCACCGAGGCGCATTCTTCAATGGTCGGCCGCTCCTTACATAAATCATGAGATCAGAGCGTTTGTATAGCTATGACGTCTTGACAAAACAGACCTGAATGAGACGCGTTACTGCCAGCTAACCTGTAAAACAAAAAAGGCACTAGCTCACAGGCAATACAGTACGTGGCGGAGAGAAAGCCCTGCAGGAGCATGAGACAGCACGTGGGAAAGTCTTTCATGTGCCTCAAACCTGATCAGAACAGGGGCATGAGTAATGCACGCTCGTCTCCGAACAAAGTACATTGCCGCCACGTAAATTGCATTTCATGGAATTATCCAACCCAATATTATCTCCATTTTAGTCATTTAGCAGAAACTCATATTTCAGAGAAACTTATAGTGAGCGCATACAATGTATACGGTCACCTCGTGGGAATCGAACCCACAACCCTGACGTTGCAAGCAACATGCTCTACCAACTTGAGCCGCACGGGACCTAATATTGTCACCTGTTTTGTCAAAAGTACCGCAGCCATTTCATTACAGAAGGATATTCACATGGTTGGTTATATAATATGTTTTAGTTCCAGATGGGATGGATGGGATACAACGTTGACCTATACTACCAAAAACAGGCACTTATTATATTGAGGTAGGCCTAAAGTTGTTACCGAGGCAACACACACACACACACACACACAGAGATTCAAGTATTATCCAAGTGTTTCAATAATGTGAGTTAAAAGTGAGTCAATATAATGCAAGTGAATGACTTAACTCCCATAGGAGTTAGAGGCGAGGTCACTTAAACAAGCCAAACCATGTGACTGCGTCACTTCAGTTGGTTATGTCCGTAACACCCAACAAAACTGAAGCTCCATAAATCACATCAACATACAAAATATCTGTCCTCCTACTGCCTGGTTTGTCTTAAGAGTTCAATATAACACTTGGCTCTTCAGCTTTTGTACATAATAATTTTATATGCTACAGAGATATTTTAGATAATCAACTCACTAAGGCTAATGGATGAGACAAAAATACTTTGCCTAAGCTAAACGAGGTGAAGGTATTCACCAATCTGCTCCTCTTCAGCTCTCCCTAACATTGCAACAACAAAAAACAAAACAAAAATCCAGCTTTCAAAATATTACATAAATCGCATCGTATTTCATGGGATATTACACTAAGTAATAGGTGATCTTCTATTTGGAGTGCTAAAACCCTGTGGTGCTACTCTGTACAGCTGCGGTGCCAAAGAAACTTAATCGCCGGGTCCTCGTGACTGATAGATTACCACACTGAAAGTGTCAACGGGTCCTGAAGTGTGAAATTCCGACCTGCCCCGACACTTCCCACAATGCCATGCTTCTAACCATGCAAACTTGGGGATCGCCAGCCATGGCTGGTCCACACACACACACATACATACATACATACACCCCCATCACTGACAAGCTTTGCCCCCCCCCCCCCCATAACTTGCTAGTAGGGAAGGCTTGGTAGAAAGCAGTGGACAGGTTCCTGCATATAAACATAGGAATAAAAAGAGAAACATGAGTTTGGAAAAAAAGCAGCTACCTAAAGAAAAGAAAGGAGGGAGAGAACTAGATTGTCAAGGAGTGAAGCTGAGGTTTAGTGAGGCTGAGCTCTCACATCAGAAATTCTATGATGTTCCACAGCTACAATCAATCAGCGCTAAAACATGCTTCCAGAATAAATAAACATCAGATCCGAATGGTATTTAATGCCAGTCAAGAGATCCAGGCATACAATTAGCTTTAAAAAAAATCTCATGCCAGATGCTTTGTTGCAAAGACTGGTGAAAAAAAATAATAATATTGGACCAAGGCTACATGTGCAAACAGAATCCTCTGTGAAAGGAATAGAATGATCCATTTACTGAGTGCCCGGACACAGCCCTTAGCCGTGGTATATTGGCCATATATCACAAACCCCGAGGTGCCTTATTGCTATTATAAACTTGTTACCAATGTAATTAGAGCAGTAAAAATGAAATGTTTTGTCAGACCTGTGGTATACGGTCTGATTTACCATGGCTGTCAGCATTCAGGGCTCGACCAACCCAGGTTATTAAAATGGTCAGTTTACTCATGTTACTCATGTACAACACAAGGTTGTTAAATCTGTTACAAAACACTTACCATTACCTACATGTACTTGGCTTTAACTGAACATGTTTCAGTTAAATGTTCTTTTCGTGTTCTTCTAGCGCTGCTATGTCCTGACTTGGAAATCTAGGTTAAAGGCCTAGGTAGGCCCTAAGGCTGAAATCGGTTCAACTACAGCCTGAAAAAGTTTGGCTGTCATTTGGTTGAGAGATACAGTATGTTCACTTTGTGAGATATACCAGTAATTGTTCCTTTGCAGGAGAACATCTCAAAATCGCCTTAGTGATTATTATCACCCAAATATCATGACGTTTGTACACCACACACTGCAAGGTATGAGTCCCTATTCCTTTCATGAGATGCACCCAAATTAATAATTTATAGAATGAGACTTCTTGTATTTTTTTTGCTAATTTCCTGCAATTATATAGGATTTTGCCATGGCTAATGCTGTGTTTTTCTCAAACATAATAAAATGTATTCTGCTAAAATGCACTGTCTAGCTTTTATTTTGGCGACTTAGCTCTCAGATATATATTTTTTTAAGTACATATATTTTTTATTTTTACTTTGTTGTTTGGACTTTTTTTTAGTTCCCCAAAAGAATGAACCCCCTTTTTCGCCACAATATCAATCTTGTCCCATCGCAGCAACTCCCCAACGGGGTCGGAAGGTCGAGTCATGCTTCCTCCGAAACATGACCCGCCTAACTGCGCTTCTTAACACCCGAAGCTAGGCCAATTGTGCGCCGTCCTATGGGACTCCTGATCCCGGCTGGTTGTGATACGGACCGGGATCGAACCTGGGTCTGTCGTGGTGCCTGTAGCACAAGATTTTAATGGCATTAAAAACATCCTTCAACGCATTGAGCATCTTTTTCCTAATACAACAAAGCCTTTTAAAATGATCTATAGACCGATTTATAGGATGACAAAAATGTTGTGAAAAATTGCGTAACACAAAAAAGAAATGTCCTCAGTGTCAACTGCATTTCTTTTCAGAAAACTTAACATGTCTAAATATTTGTATGAACATAAGATTCAACAACTTAACAAGTTCCACAGACATGTGACTAACAGAAATGGAATAGTGTGTCCCTGAACAGGGGGGGGGGGGGGGGGGGGGTCAAAATCAAAAGTAACAGTCAGTATCTGGTGTTGCCACCAGCTGTATTAGTGGTGTGGGGGCTGTGCTTTGGCAAAGTGGGTGGGGTTATATCCTTCCTGTTTGACCCTGTCCGGGGGTGTCCTCGGATGGGGCCACAGTGTCTCCTGACCCCTCCTGTCTCAGCCTCCAGTATTTATGCTGCAGTAGTTTATGTGTCGGGGGGCTAGGGTCAGTTTGTTATATCTGGAGTACTTCTCCTGTCCTATTCGGTGTCCTGTGTGAATCTAAGTGTGCGTTCTCTAATTCTCTCCTTCGCTCTTTCTTTCTCTCTCTCGGAGGACCTGAGCCCTAGGACCATGCCCCAGGACTACCTGACATGATGACTCCTTGCTGTCCCCAGTCCACCTGACCGTGCTGCTGCTCCAGTTTCAACTGTTCTGCCTTATTATTATTCGACCATGCTGGTCATTTATGAACATTTGAACATCTTGGCCATGTTCTGTTATAATCTCCACCCGGCACAGCCAGAAGAGGACTGGCCACCCCACATAGCCTGGTTCCTCTCTAGGTTTCTTCCTAGGTTTTGGCCTTTCTAGGGAGTTTTTCCTAGCCACCGTGCTTCTACACCTGCATTGCTTGCTGTTTGGGGTTTTAGGCTGGGTTTCTGTAAAGCACTTTGAGATATCAGCTGATGTACGAAGGGCTATATAAATAAATTTGATTTGATTTATTAAGTACTGCAGTGCATCTCCTCCTCATGAACTGCACCAGATTTGCCAGTTCTTGCTGTGAGATGTTAACCCACTTTTCCACCAAGGCACCTGCAAGTTCCAGGACATTTCTGGGGGGGAATGGCCCTAGCCCTCACCCTCCGATCCAACAGGTCCCAGACGTGCTCAATGAGATTGAGATCCGGGCTCCGCTGGCCATGGCAGAACACTCACATTCCTGTCTTGCAGGAAATCACGCACAGAATGAGCAATATGGTTGGTGGCATTGTCATGCTGGAGGGTCATGTCAGGATGAGCCTGCAGGAAGGGTACCACGAGGGAAGAGGACTGCAGTACTTAATACAGCTGGTGGCCACACCAGACTGTTACTTTTGTAGCGCAGTCTTAGGCGTCTCACAGTACAGACATTGCAATTTATTGCCCTGGGCATCTTTCTTTTGGTGTTTCTCCAGAGTCAGTAGAAAGGCCTCTTTAGTGTCCTACGTTTTCATAACTGTGACCTTAAACTCCAAGTGGGCTGGCATGTGCCTTTTGCTGAGGTGTAGCATCTGTCTGGCCATTCTACCATAAAGGTCTGATTGGTGGAGTGTTGCAGAGATGGGAGAATCTTCCGGAAGGACAACCATCTCCACAGAGGGACTCTGGAGCTTTGTCAGAGCGACCATCAGAGCGGTCACCTCCCTGACCAAGGCTCTTCTCCCCCGATTGTTCCGTTTGGCCAGGCAGCCAGCTTGTTCAGTTTGGCCGGGCGGCCAGCTCTTGGTGGTTCCAAACTTATTCCATTTTTAGAATGATGAAGGACACTGTGTTTTTGGGGACCTTCAATGCTGCAGACATTTTTTGGTACCCTTCCCCAGATCTGTGCCTCGACACAAACCCGTCTCAGAGCTCTGCGGACAATTCCTTCGACCTCAGGGCTTGGTTTTTGCTCTGACATGCACCGTCAACTGGGGGACCTTATATAGACAGGTGTGTGCCTTTCCAAATCATGTCCAATCAATTTAATTTACCACAGATGAACTAGAATCATGTTGTAGAAACATCAAGGATGATCAAAGGGTCTGAATAGTTATGTAAATAAGGTGTTTTTTTTCATTGTTAATACTTTTGCAAAAATGTCTACAAACCTGTTTTCGCTTTGTTGTTATGGGGTATTGTGTATAAATTGGAGGGTAAAAAAAAAACTAACTTGAATCCATTTCAGAATAAGGCTGTAATGTAACAAAATATATAAAAAGGGAAGGGGTATGAATACCTTCCGAATGCACTGTATATTTTAGCTCATGACAGATTTATTTTTCACAGTGCCTCTGAGTCTCGCTCATAACCCATGTTGTGGAATTACCTCAAGTAAGTGCTGCATTTTAGCTTGCAAGTTTCACCTCAACAAATACCTCAGAGAGCAGCTATGAAGAGGTCACTTGGTAACAACCAGAGTAAGAAACCAAATGACTGATTTTAAAGAACGGAGGCAGTCAGACACCCCTAGTGCCCAGAATGGAGTTCATTAACGGACGAATGAGACCAGACAGAAATGGAGAATACGTTCTAAGAGAGAAGGGGAGAAAAAGTCAATTCGGAGATAGTTAAAACTTGTAAAATAAAGAGATGTTTATTTTGATGGGCGAGGGAGAAATAACTTGTAGTATTGGTCACCGTGACCTGACAATTAGCTAACGTAACGACAAGCCAGTGGAAATTACCAGTGTTGTATCAAGGTGCTTCCCACTGAGCAGCTGTATCACGTCGTTGGTGGTAGCTAACATGGCCAATTTGTTCCATTCCACTTGATTATATTTAGAGTGGGAGAGCACCCTACACAAGAAATAGCCTCTCCCGCTTACATCAAACAGTAAACATTATTGGATTAAATATATGCCATAATGTAGAGACTGCAGTGAAATAATTGCTTTAGGTAAGTTTGTGAAGGTTTGGGAATGCTGCCATGCAGAGGCTACAAAATAACACTTACTATCTGGGTGACCTATAGCCCAGAGTCCACATGGGAAACGTCACCAGAAACTTTGTGCGTCCCTTTGGCATTGCCTTGTCAGATAATTACAAGAAAACAATTGTATTTAGAGCACTGCTGCACTTGACTGGCAGGTAAAATCACATTCATCAAAACAGAGTGATTGCAGACACCTACAAGTGCACTGAGAGCAGAAAAGTATTGGTCCTAGGATACAGCCTTGGGGTACACCTGTCCAGGCTAATATTATGTATTGGATCTGGCCCGAACCGTGGGTAAATCAAAACCGTACCAAGAAATACAAGGTCTTTATTGTGCTATTCACTGAAGAGCGCGCATCATAATGACAACCGTTAAAGAGAGTCTTGGCCCCATGATGCCTGCTTGACAGGGGATTTAGAAACGAGCACTTCAGTAAATAAGAAGCTTTGCACAACAATACCTTTATACAAATGAAAAAAATCTGTGTTCTTAAGGGTTTTACCCATTGGCAGCAGTTACCAAATACCTGAAATATTATATAAAAGGTGATGAGTGAAACGGTTCTTTTACATAATTTATGTATTGTATTTCAGATTAGGTTAAATAAAGAGAATATTTGATGTCCATTTCTTATTGAGTAACAGTTGTAAAACACAACCTAAACAAAACTAACTTGAATACATTTACCCTGACAGGTCAAATGCATCAACATGTTACCTGGAAAAAAACCTGAGGCGGAGTTAACATAATCAACATTATTTCTCTCATTTTGGGGGCCTAAACCTCTTTCGAAATGTGAGGTGAACAGAATATGAACGCAGCCACTCAAACTCAGGTCACTCAGCTGAGTGAATCCTCTGAAAAACTGGATGATTTCCCCCCCCCCAGAAAAACATAACCACAAGCCACATACACAAGACACTGTCCTCTTAAGCAGGAAAACATAAAACGATTCTGTACACAGAATGCAATGCAAGTGGCTTGAGGCCAGGTGGCCGCCTCCATTGTCTGTTGTTCCTCATCCAGCGTAGCGGCCTCCGCCATTCCCTGCGCTACTACTTCCTTGGGAAAATATCCATGCAGGATATGAACCAGAGGTAATGTGAGCTCAGTGCACAGAGACGGATGACTGAGGCAGAGTGAGTCAGCTGGATGGGGTGTCAAATAAAAACAGTGAACCCTGCAGTAGTACGGGCAGAGCCGATGCATTACGCTCTGGGAGATTGGATGGCTCAAGGACGTGACTCTCAGTAGGGGGCCCAGCTGTACCAGCTGTGCTGCTAGCCACCAACCATTCCTGCCTCTGTTCTTTAGGGGTCAGGACATGGAGGAGGGTGAGGTGGATCACCGTTGGCAGGGCGTGGACTGAGTCTTCTGACTCAACGGCACACAGTGTTACCAGACAGATGGCTCCCCAGGGTCTGGCTAAACGTTAATTCAGTGAAAGGTTGGCGCCAAAAATGCTCCACAGATTAGAAACAGCTCTGTGCCAAAAGGTGATGAATTTCTTGTGCATCTTTGCTGACACTGTCACAATGAGTCAATCCAAGAGAGAAAAACCGCTACTATATTAGGCCCACTCAGCCCAGCCCAACCCACTCAGCCCAGCCCAACCCACTCAGCCCAGCCCAACCCACTCAGCCCAGCCCAACCCACTCAGCCCAGCCCAACCCACTCAGCCCAACCCAACCCACTCAGCCCAACCCACTCAGCCCAGCCCAACCCACTCAGCCGGAGTGCAACAAGTAACTGATGACATGAGCACGGTAACCGGTATAAAAGACACGCCATCTGCTCCATTTCACCAAATCAGGGTCTAGTTCATGGACTCTGCCGGTTAGATAAAGCACAGAATAGGGTACTGAAGCATGAGCGTGACACACTGAACTCCCTGTGTGTGTCCCCCTCAGGTCTGCTCTAGCGTGTCCAGACAATTCCCTTTAAACACAGTCGGTCACTCTCCAGTAACTGCCTGGGGTCCAATGAGCAGGCCTGTTGCACAGCAGAGAGCTAATGAGAAGTGTAAGGCAGCCACTGTGCAGCAGAGCGCAGGCAAGAGAGCAGAGCGCAGGCAAGAGAGCAGAGCGCAGGCAAGAGAGCAGAGCGCAGGCAAGAGAGCAGAGCGCAGGCAAGAGAGCAGAGCGCAGGCAAGAGAGCAGAGTGCAGGCAAGAGAGGACAGAAACATGACAGACTGGGCTGATACAGCGCATCACAGTTCATCCCTGCTTGTGCCACATTATACAGTGGCAGCGAACGAACAGGACACCCAGTGAAACGCTTCAGTTAAAAAGGCTTTGTGCAGCCAGGCGGCATGTGACACTCCAACACATAACTTGTATCCGGAAATCTTTAAAGCTGTGCTTAGACAGCTAATAATGCAGGCCTGGACTGTACATAACATTACTAAATGGACTACAGGGCCCAAGAATCCCAGGCCTCATCTGCGCTGCAGCTAACATACGAGTGTGACAAGTCACACACAAAAAACCCTTTACATACCGTACAGGGTGACAGACCCTTTAGACAGCACACTGGATGCCCCGAGCCAACCTTTATGAAAATCAAAGCAACCATCACTTCAGGATTTAGGTGGCTGTCAACGTTGCAGTTCTGAATGAAAGGGACGACGCAGAGAGAGGGATTTGAGAATGAATGCACCGTGATTATGTTGTCAGGGTAGGTTTCATGTGGCGTCTTACCGCATCCTTTTTAAATGTTTTATTCATCCCTCGTAATGCTCCAAAACGGTCAATTATTTTATTGGACGTGGTCTCCTTCGATTTTCCACATTCGGGACATGACACTGACCGCCATTGGTCACGGATAGGGTAAAAACCATGTCTTGGATCTAGTGCGTAGAGGCAAGACTCAAGGGGATTAGTATACTTTAGCCACCACACACTTGAAGGCATAGAAGGTAGGTTGAAGGTCAGAGTTGATAAGAACCAACAGGGCATAACATTTTCCTAAATCTGTCCTCTCCCCCCTCCCCTTCTCATGGGACCTATAACTAAAAGGAGTGAGGAAATTGCTCTGTCACCAAATAACAGGCAGGATTTACACCAGCATTTACACCACTTGGTGAATGACAAAACACACACACACGCGCACTGATTAAATACTAGTCTGTTGTGCAACGGTGTCAGATTAGTGAATTAAACTGCTACATCTCTACTCCGCCAGTATGAGTCACGTCCGTTGCCCTGCAGAAGCTCAGCACAAGAGGGGGAACAGGAAGTGCACAACGCTGACAAGATGAAACATTAGAAACTAAAGTTTTTAAAAACGAGGATGTAGTTTGACAACAAACAAAAAAAGCAGACAAAGCAGGAAAGTAAATTCCTTTCAGACCGATCTGAGCAGAGAATAAAATGCACCCAGAATAATTTACATGTCTCTTTCAGCAATGTCAGATTTCAAATTGCTGAGAATAACCCTCAGTGTGGCCTCTATATTTTTCACCCTCTGTCACCACTCAATGTGAACCTAAAAAGCCCCAGAGGGTGGGAGGGTTCCCCTACACGGTTGACACAGCCTCCATCTCCTCTCGAACAAAGACTGTGGTTTGTAATCATCGCTGCGGTGATTTGGCATGCTGTATATTTTCTGTCTCAAGAGTCTAGTAGGTCCCCTGGCCCATAATCAGACACACAGAGAGAGACAGAGTGGGTTGATCAATATGACAAACGGTGCACGTCCAAAACAGTTCAGAGTGGGATTGATATAGCCCAAACCGCCTGACACTCACAAGAAGAGGAACTAAAAACAACCTGATCGAGTCGTTCCTCAACTCACACATACACTCAAAACATCTCTCAATCCAAGTGGCAGGTTCCTCTGACAACCCAATCATAGTTGTTGTTCAAGGAGGCCATCCACAATGAGGCTACGATAGAGGAAACATTTTTGTTTTTGTCCAAATGCCAACAAACGTATTTTTAGTGATATGGGGGGGGGGGGGGGGGGGGGGGTCAAAGAAACTGCCCGGGGTAAAATAACTGACAGTAACGGGCTACAGCATGGGGTAGGAAAAGGGCCACAGCGTAACTCGAGATAGGAGAGATGAGGAGAGATTAAATATGACGGAGGCCCACTGATTAAAGACTGCCCATCTCTCAACCACACCATGGATGCTTTCATGTGGCACTCACTCAACACTACCGCCGCTCACAGGAGGAGCCCGCTGTCAAAGCAGGGCGAAACAATTGTACAGGTGAACTACTCCAGTACATGTATAGTTTGCATGCATCAAGGAATACAATGTACAGGTTGCACTCTGACCTTTCCCCTCCAACCACTGTGTTGGTAAGGGTAGGCAGGTGGTAAGGGTAGGCAACAACACATCTGCCATGCTGATCCTCAACACAGGGGTCCCTCAGGGGTGCGTGCTTACTCCCCTCCTGTACTCCCTGTTCACCCACGACTGCGTGGCCAAGCGCGACTCCAACACTATCATTAAGTTTGCTGACGGTGGTAGGCCTGATCACCGACAACGATGAGACCTGGCAGAGTGGTGCTAGGATAACAAGCTCTCCTTCAACGTGAGCAAGACAAAGGAGATGATCATGAACTACAGGACAAGGAGGGCCGAACACGCCCCCATTAACATCGACAAGGCTGTAGTGAAGCGGGTCGAGAGGTAAGTTCCTTAGTTTATTGGTGTCCACAACACCAATAAACTATCAAAGTCCAAACACACCAAAACAGTCGTGAAGAGTGCACGACACCACCATTTCCCCCCACAGGAGAATGAAAAGATCTGGCATTGGTCCCCAGATCCTCCAAAAGTCCTACAGCTGCACCATCGAGAGAATCCTGACCGGTTGCGTCGCCGCCTGGTATGGCAACTGCTCGGCATCCAACTGCAAGGCGCTGCAGAGGGTAGTGCATACAGCCCAGTACATCACTGGGGACAAGCTTCCTGCCATCCAGGACCTATATACTAGGAGTGTCAGAGGAAGGGCCCAAAAATTGTACTGTTCTCTCCGCTACCGCACGGCAAGCAATGCCAGAGTGCCAAGTCTAGGTCTTCTAACACCAAGACATAAGACTGCATAACAATTAATAAAATTGTCACCCGGACTATTTGAGTTGGCACCCCCCCCCCCCATTGTTTTCCTGCGCTACTCACCGTTTATCTATGCATAGTCACTTTACCCCTACCTACATGTACAAATGACCTATAATATCATTTATATATAAAATAACCTATAATAAAAATGTATTTGTCCCATTCGCCAAATACAACAGGTGTGGTTAAAGGGAACACTAAAATAACACATCCTAGATCTGAATGAATGAAATATTTGTATTAAATACTTTTTTCTTTACATAGTTGAATGTGCTGACAAAATCACACAAAAATTATCAATGGAAATCAAATTTATCAACCCATGGAGGTCTGGATTTGGAATCACACTCAAAATTAAAGTGGAAAACCACACTACAGGCTGATCCAACTTTGATGTAATGTCCTTAAAACAAGTCAAAATGAGGCTCAGTAGTGTGTGTGGCCTCCACGTGCCTGTATGACCTCCCTACAACGCCTGGGCATGCTCCTGATGAGGTGGCGGATGGTCTCCTGAGGGATCTCCTCCCAGACCTGGACTAAAGCATCCGCCAACTCCTGTACAGTCTGTGGTGCAACGTGGCATTGGTGGATGGAGCGAGACATGATGTCCCAGATGTGCTCAATTGGATTCAGGTCTGGGGAATGGGCGGGCCAGTCCATAGCATCAATGCCTTCCTCTTGCAGGAACTGCTGACACACTCCAGCCACATGAGGTCTAGCATTGTCTTGCATTAGGAGGAACCCAGGGCCAACCGCACCAGCATATGGTCTCACAAGGGGTCTGAGGATTTCATCTCGGTACCTAATGGCAGTCAGGCTACCTCTGGCGAGCACATGGAGGGCTGTGCGGCCCCCCAAAGAAATGCCACCCCACACCATGACTGACCCACCGCCAAACCGGTCATGCTGGAGGATGTTGCAGGCAGCAGAACGTTCTCCACAGCGTATCCAGACTCTGTCACGTCTGGCACATGTGCTCAGTGTGAACCTGCTTTCATCTGTGAAGAGCACAGGGCGCCAGTGGCGAATTTGCCAATCTTGGTGTTCTCTGGCAAATGCCAAACGTCCTGCACGGTGTTGGGCTGTAAGCACAACCCCCACCTGTGGACGTCGGGCCCTCATACCACCCTCATGGAGTCTTGTTTCTGACTGTTTGAGCAGACATGCACATTTGTGGCCTGCTGGAGGTCATTTTGCAGGGCTCTGGCAGTGCTCCTCCTTGCACAAAGGCGGAGGTAGCGGTCCTGCTGCTGGGATGTTGCCCTCTTACGGCCTCCTCCACATCTCCTGATGTACTGGACTGTCTCCTGGTAGCGCCTCCATGCTCTGGACACTACGCTGACAGACACAGCAAACCTTCTTGCCACAGCTCGCATTGATGTGATCCATCCTGGATGAGCTGCACTACCTGAGCCACTTGTGTGGGTTGTAGACTCTCATGCTACCACTAGAGTGAAAGCACCGCCAGCATTCAAAAGTGACCAAAACATCAGCCAGGAAGCATAGGAACTGAGAAGTGGTCTGTGGTCACCACCTGCAGTACCACTCTTTTATTCGGGGTGTCTTCCTAATTGCCTATAATTTCCACCTGTTGTCTATTCCATTTGCACAACAGCATGTGAAATTTATTGTCAATCAGTGTTGCTTCCTAAGTGGACAGTTTGATTTCACAGAAGTGTGATTGACTTGGAGTTACATTGTGTTGTTTAAGTGTTCCCTTTATTTTTTTCAGCAGTGACACAGAAGGGGCGTGGCTCACATGCACACACTGAAACCAGTCACTTTGTTAAGTAGGGCCACCACAGGGGCACAGGACTATCAATGCTGGGTCCTGGAGTGACCACAACGGCATAAGGCCTGACTGTAGCTCAAGTCGGTGTTGCCTAGTTACTGGGTTTTCCTCTTAAGAGTAGCCCAGGTATTTATCTAAAAAAAAATCTGTGATAAAAACAGGTTAAATAATTGTTGCCGATTAAGATGTAGTCCTAAATTAGGATCCAACTACTACGCCCCCCTAACCTTGCAATTGAGAGTCCGGCTGAGGGGAACCTATCCAGGGAGTTATAATTCAGTTGAAGACCATACCATTCTGTTGAATGGAGCCAATTTGTCCCAAGGGCATCCTCACTGGTTTATTTGGCCTAAAGGACAGCATTGAGCATAGAAGATGCCAACCTTAAGACTCAATCTCTCCCCAGTCGCACTGCGCCACCCAGCGTTGTTTTAATAAAGACCAGAACAAACGATGAGACTTGGCCCTGACCTGGTTTCACATTGGAGTTGAAATTGTGTACAAAACAATGCGTCTCTGGCTGTAGGAGTAAACATATCTCTCCCTAGAAGATGTGACATGATTTTAGATGTGTTTCTTACATTTAGATCATTTTGAATTGTCAGGAAGTTTTATATATTTTATCTGAATATTAGCTGATACCATAATAATCTAGAGCCTAGCTGGCAAACAGAGCCAGCTATCTCCCCTTTAGGCTACACACAGGCTAGCCTCCCAGCACACACTCCAAGGTTAACCAAACTTCAGCACAGGAACATTCTACACAAGTGTTTGTGAGAATCTATAGGAAGCCTCTCAAGAGCCTCCAAAAGTCAATAAACAGTGAGAGCACAAGTGATCAAGAATCAGTCTGAAATGTGAACAATTTCAAGGACTGAGAAAATCCCATGTCAACATCAGCCAGGGCAGGCCATGATAGGACTGAGCTAGACCGTTGACAGAGACTCGACTCAATCCAGCCATGTCATCTCACCGTTGACTGGAGCCCACCTGTCGGCCTGTCCTCTCCACCAACGTCATGCTTCCCAAATGACACCCTATTCTCCATAGGACTCTGGTCAACGGTAGTGGACAAGGTGTAACTTGGGATGCAGACCTGCTGCCATTATGGCTCCATGGTCGTTTATATAGGGCTCCACTGATGTCAAGGCCAACATCCGAGAACGATTAGAAAATGGGCACGGGCTGTTCCCGATGACATTACACTGGCAACAACTTGCTCTGCCCATCATTATTTCTCCCTCTCTACCCCCTATTTATGAGGTGTCATGCTAGGAAGAGATCCAGAGTTACTCTACCCCAGAACAAAACACAGGGCTCCATGCTAGGAGAGTATTCACTTCAGTGAAAGTGTCAGCATTACTTTTAGTGTAATTTATTTAAGAGCCCTCAACACAAAAAGGAGGGGGGGGGGGTAAATATGGGGTTCTGAGTGTCTATAACAAAGTGGGTTGTTGTCCAGTGTTTTAGGGCCATCCCCAACCAAAAAATAATAACAATAAAATTGACCAATGGACTTGTCTGAATTTTATTTTTCCCATTTAAGGGAAATCGTCGATCCATGTCTTCGGCACCCGGGGAACAGTGGGTTAACTGCCTTGCTCAGGGGCAGAACAGATTTTTACCTTGTCAGCTCAGGGATTCAATCCAGCAACCTTTCGGAAGAAGTTTACAGAAGTTTACATACACTAAGTTGACTGTGCCTTAAACAGCTTGGAAAATTCCAGAAAATGTCATCGCTTTAGAAGCCTCTGATAGTCTAATTGACATAATTTGAGTCAATTGGAGGTGTACCTGTGGATGCATTTCAAGGCCTTCCTTCAAACTCAGTGCCTCAGCCAAGACCTCAGAAAAACAATTGTAGACCTCCACAAGTCTGGTTCATCCTTGGGAGCAATTTCCAAACGCCTGAAGGTACCACATTCATCTGTACAAACAATAGTATGCAAGTAAAAACACCATGGTACCATGCAGCTGTCATACTGCTCAGGAAGGAGACGTGTTCTGTCTCCTAGAGATGAATGTACTTTGTTGCGAAAAGTGCAAATCGATCCCAGAACAGCAGCAAAAGACCTTATGAAGATGCTGGAGGAAACAGGTACAAAAGTATCTATATACACAGTAAAACGAGTCCTATATCAACATAACCTGAAAGGCTGCTCAGCAGGGAAGAAGCCACTGCTCCAAAACCACCATAAAAATGCCAGACTACAGTTTGCAACTGCACATGGGGGAAAATATCGTACTATTTGGAGAAATGTCCTCTGGTCTGACGAAACAAAACTGGAACTGTTTGGCCATAATGACCATCATTATGTTTGGAGGAAAAAGGGGGAGGCTTGCAAGCTGAAGAACACCATCCCAACCGTGATGCACTGGGGTGGCAGCATCATGCTGTGGGGGTGCTTTGCTGCATGAAGGGCTGGTGCACGTCGTAAAATAGATGGCATCATGAGGTTGGAAAACGATATGGATATATTGAAGCAACATCTCAAGACTTCAGTTAAAGCTTGGTCGCAAATGGGTCTTCCAAACGGGCAATGACCCCAAGCATACTTCCAAAGTTGTGTCAAAATGGCTCAAGGACAACAAAGTCAGGGTATTGGAGTGGCCATCACAAAGATCTGACCTCAATCCTATAGAAAATGTGTCGGCAGAACTGAAAAAGCGTTTGAGAGCAAGGAGGCCTTCAAACCTGACACAGTTACACCAGCTCTGTCAGGAGGAATGGGCCAAAATTCACCCAACTTATTGTGGGAAGCTTGTGGAAGGCTACCCGAATCATTTAACCCAAGTTAAACAATTTAAAGGCAAAGCTACCAAATACTAATTGAGTGCATGTGAACTTCTGACCCACTGGGAATGTGATGAAAGAAATAAATCACTCTACTATTATTCTGGCATTTCACATTATTAAAATAAAGTGGTGATCCTAAAATAACCTAAGACAGTATTTTTACTCTGATTAAATATCAGGACTTGTGAAAAACTGAGTTTAAATGTATTTGCTATGGTGTATGTAAACTTCCGACTTCAACTGCAGCCTCGCTACTGTTATTTTGTTTATTTATTTATTTCCTTAAATTATTTGTTATATATTTATTTATTTTCTTAAAATCTGTATTGTTGGTTAAGGACTTGTAAGCAAGCATTTCACTGTAAGGTTTACCTACACCTGTTGTATTTCAGCACGTGACAAATAAAAATGTGATTTCTATTGCCAACCATGTCAAAAATAACCTACATAATGCCAACAAATAAAAACATGGCAGCCTGCAGGTAGAAAATATCCTGATAAAAATACAGCTACACATGGCCTGTCTGCAAGGAACTTCAAACACTGCATAAAATATTCTGGACCCTCAGTTTCTGCGCCAGTGCGCTCCAGACAGACACAGCTGTATTTGCGCAAAGGATAACTAATGAGCTAGGCCTATTTGATGACGTTTCCACTGATTCTGAGCGTGACTTTTTTTTTCAGAAATACTATCAGATCTCCAAATGAGCACATTTATAAGCCTACATTTGCATGCAGGCCAGGTAGTCTAGGCATAATTCTGTGCGTAATCAGGTGCGAGTCCTTACTCAACATTGACAGGAGCGTTCCAAACAAAACACAATGAATAAATTGACAAGTCGGAAATGGAATGAAAAACTAAAACTTGTTTATCACAAGCGTAGCCTAAGTTGTGCACTCCGCAAACAACGTGTCCACAACGACAATGACAACTTTAAAAAGAATAATAAGAAAAATAATCAATGAAATGCCTTTCACAGAAATTACAGTAACCAAACAAACATTGGATATCTGAAATTATGGGAATTAACGGCAAATGCACTACTGGTGATACTGGTGAGCCATTCCTGCAGTGTTGACTAAAAGTAATTTAAAAAAAAATGTTTTATATATTTATATATATATATTTTTTTTTTAAATCAACCAGTCAACTAAAACGGGGTCAGCCCTAGTAGGCACTAATGAAACACATTAAAAATGATTCCTCCCTCCACGCCAGTTCTCTCTGGCGCAGTTCTCCCCCCTGCCCTCCCGCCCCCCCCCCCCGCCCTTCCCCAAACTCCACATTTACCTTCTGAACACAACCGCGAGAGATGTTTTTACATACAAGTAAACATTTCCAGGAATAGCATACCTCACACTAGCCTTGGCAAGAGGAAGCCTTCACTACACAACATTGAGTATGACCGCACTGCTGCAGAATGCCACGGGAATGTATAACATGATGGCAGTCTTCCAGAAACAGCCCTCAGTGCTACTCAGTTTTCTAACACTTGAGTTTTGTTTACATCTTAACATGATGCCCATTGACACCCCATTGAGAGTGAATTGATAAACACCTTGGCTGGACACTACACTCACTACACAGATAAGGTTTGAACATTGAGCTAGGCCCCCCAACATTTGAAGTGAATTTAAAACAAATCTCTTACCCATCCTCATCTCCATCCATGGGAATGGCTATCCCGAACAGGCTGTTGACGGTGGGAGTGGCCAGCTGCAAGCTCTCAGGGATGAAAGGCCTCATGACATCTTTTCCAGGGGTTGCATTGGGCTGAGGAAGGGTGTCCGACCTCCTGCGGCTGTCGTCCCCCTGGCTGGCCGTGGGAAGGCCCTGCCCGGCTGCTCCAGCTGTGGTCTCACCGCGAGCTACCTGGGCCAGGTGGAGTCCTCCTGGGTCAGGGGCCTGGCTTGGCATGCCTGGGGGGGTGTTGGTGGCACTGGGCACTGTGGCAGGCACATTCTGGACAACGGAGGCCCTGCCCACTCCTCCTGAAGGCTGAGGATGACTCACCGGCTGCTGTAGGGCAGGAGACATAACGGCCCCGCTGGCTACCTGCAGCAACAGGCCATGGGTCGAGGCTAATGGACCGCCGTGCAAAGACCCAGACAGCTCCCCAGCCTGAGGGGTGTTGACAGACGAGGGGCCCTGACTCGACAGAGGCCCCACAGAGAGGGAGGCCATGGGGTGGGTTTGAGGGTTGGAGCCCTGAGGCTGTAGAGGGGTTAAGTGCTGCTGTCGGTAGTCCAGCTGACTGGGGTGCATTCCAGAGGGATGAGCGGAGTAGGCAAACTGCTGGGCCTGCGTGGCAAGAGGCACAAGGGGGGATTTTTGCAGCATGCCACCTTGGGGCACGCCATTGAGGCCAATAGGTTGAAGCATTTGGGGGACAGCGGGCTGCACGTTGACCTGTGCCAGCGATACCGTCGCTGAGTACCCTGTGGGCTGTAAGGCATTCGCCCCACTCCCTGTCTGGGGCTCTTGGCTGTAGCCTTGCTGCTGAAGCTCCGGAGGGTGGCCATGGTGGAAAGTGTAGTAGCCACTATCACCTGTGGACTCCTGAGCCTGTGTGGAGAGAGTACTAGGAGCAACCACATTGCTTCCTGTGGTCCCTAGCCCACTGTCTGCATTGTGGTCAATGGTGACAGCGTGTTTTATGCTATCCACAGTCCTGCTCATGCTAGAGCCCTCAGAATCTCTCTCGTAGAACTCAATACATGTCCATCTGCCCCGTCTGAAGGGCTCTCCTGTACTGTGGTCAAGTTTAATGACCCTGAAACGTGAACTACAGCTTGTCGTCGTTGTAGAGCTAGGTGCCGCGGGGGGCGTTTGAGATACACTTGGGGAAACATTCGCAGCAGGGCCAGCGTTGACTGCTGTCGACTGCTGGGTGGCCGAGGTTGGAATGGAGGGCTGACTCGCAGCTGGTACAGGAACACTACCCCCTAAAAATTGTGGGTTGATATGGCTCAGGCCTGTACTTCTATGAGCATGGCTCCCATTAAAAGGACCTGTTGCAGCTACTGGCTGCCCCTCTTGAAGTAAATGTAAGGCCATGACAGCTGCCTCCGCCTCCCCTGCATTGTTTAAAGTCTCCTCGGATGAACTTCGATCACATACTCCAGGATCGGCCAGGGACACGTCGAATATTTTGGATGACACATCCTCGGTCCTGGATTCGTCCGGGTCGTCCAGACTCTCGGTGTCATCCGTGATGCTACTGGCCGCCACCTGAGCCTGTGTCACACTCGTGATCTGAAAACAACTTTTCTTCTTTGCTGGCATTTTTGACATGTTGAATATCTTTGCTAGTCACTCAAGTGACTGTCTATTTCCTTGATACGCGTTTCGTCTGAGCTCAATAAGTGATAGCTTTTAACGAGCTAGCTAAAGAATTGACAGATTATAGCAGGCAAGTATGCGACATATTCCTTGTTCCCCTCTCCTGTTGCAGATTGTCTGTTAAAAAAAAAAAAAAAACAGGCCACCGTCCGAAATCGGACAGGGTAACGTTAGCTTGTCGCTGTGTGACAAGTATCCCGATATCACCACCTCCTCTCCTCCAGTTCTTCCCGAACCTGGCCTCCTGCGTGCGTTATTGTCCCGGCCCCGGAGTTGTAAGCAGCCCCCTGTTGCAGTTACCGCTCACCAGCTGCTACCAACACTTTAGTCTGAGGCGGGCTCCGTTCACCACTCTCCCTTTTAGCTGGCTAGCTAATGTAGCTCAAAGCTAACCAAATAATAGCTATCGGTGTCGTTAGTTCGATCCTTACCTATAAACAAGCCTGTACGACATCATGTAAACAAGTCCTAATGTTCTTCCAAATCTTCACATTGAATCTATATCCTCCGATAGACAGATATTCCTGAATTTAATAAAGTTTATCTTCCTCGTCCTCTGGTTCTCTCACTATTTAGAGCTGCAGCTATGTCACAAACCTACTTACTAGCAGCAAGCTAACTGCCGCTCTGCTCTTCCTCTTACCACTCGACAAGATGGCAAAAAAGAAAACGAACAGCACTCTGGGAGGGTTGCGCATTGACTTACGTAAATCATTGGAGAATTCGAATGGGATACGCTGATTTACTTTTTAAATCGTAAAAATGAATGAAAACGAAAATGTGCTTTTTTTGTTGTCTTAATTTAAGTTTGGTTGTTAGGCATAATGTTAGAAGTTTGGTTAAGGATTAGGTTTAAAATCAGATTTTATGAAAATATATTGTAGAAATCGGTGGGGTTTATGACTTTGTGGCTGTGGTAACTAGTGACGACCATTCTGAAGGGACACATCATACCACAAATAGAACAAACCCTTTAACCGTGCTGTGCTGTATTTGGTCACACTCTTTTCGATACAGTTACGAACGGAAATTTTTTTCGTAGCAGGTTAGGAGAGCATTTTCGCTAACCTTAACCTAGTTCTCCTAACCTGCTATGAAAAAGTAACTTCCTGTTGTAGCTGTATCAAAGTGCCGTGAAAAGAGCGTTTATCGTATTCTGAAAGAATTTGATATCCCAAACCGGGACACACTTTTTTCATGCCACTTCGATTCAGCTACGACCTGGAGTGATTTTTATAACAGGTAAGGTGAACATTTCCCTAACTTGAACTTCCGGCTGTGGTGGTCTCAATGGCGTGAAAATAGTGTTTCTCATCTCAAACCAGTGTCAAATGCTGCGTTCATGTGCTATCGGAAACTCAGAAGTTAAAATGAACATAAGTTATTTACGTAAATTAACAAACGTTATTTATGTAGAGCGCATGTGTCAAACTCAGTGGAGGCTGCTGAGGAGAGGATGACTCAATAATGTCTGGAACAGAGCGAATCAAACATATGGAAACCATGTATTTGATGCATTCCACTAATTCCTGCCATGAACACAAGTTCATTCTCCCCAATTAAGGTGCCACCAACCTGCGGTCAAACTCATTCCACGGGGGGCCGAGTGGTTTTCACTCCTCCCTTGTACTTTATTAATTAAGGTCACTAATTAGTAAGGAACTCCACTCATCTGGTTTTTTAAGGTCTTAATTGAAAGGAATAAACAAAAACCTGCAAACACTTGGCCTTCCATGGAATGCGTTTGACACTCCTGGCATAGAGCTTCCTATTGGTTGATTCTGATACTTACCAAGAAATTCAGGATCATCTTTCTACAACGATAAGCACGTCCTAATTTTCGGCGTTCCGACTAGCACATGAATGTGGCATGACTTGCTTACTCGTTGTTAAAATGCCGCCTTCCCATTGCGTTGGAAACTCTGACGTTTCCAATTTTCTAATCTAGGTGGAAGATTTGGATCCCTAGTTTTCCACTTGGGCGGTATCAGAATAAACCAATAGGAAGCTCTACATAAATCATTTACGTTCCAATTTACTCGGAGGTCCCGAGTGTCCAACATGACATGAATGCGGTAAAAGATGATGCCCGAGTTTACCACTTGAGAAGTATCAGAATCAACAAATAGGAAGCTCAACGCAAATAACTTACATTCATTTTAACTCTGAGGTCCTGAGTTTCTGACATGACGTGAACTCGGCATCAAACACTGTTGTGTTTGAACTGTTGTGTTTGTACTGTTGTGTTTGAGATCCAACATATGTTGGATCTCAAATAAATGTTCTCTACTGAGCCACCCATGTCTCGGAGTTGAGCAAGCTAGACACGTGAAAGTGTGTGCCACAGTCAATGGAGGCTGCTGGGGGGAGGACGGCTCATAATAATGGCTGGAATGGAAACCATGTGTTTGATGTATTTTATACCGTTCTACTGATTCCCCTCCAGCCATTACCACGAGCCGGTCCTCCCCAACCTCCTGTGGCCACAATGAATCCAGGTACGATGATTCAGCTTGACTTCAATCTTTTGTTCAATAGAAAAATGACTCATGACCATGAATCACAGATCAAGATGAATGTAATAATTTTCTTGAATGAATCATTGTTTTTTGTATTGTCAGTTTCTTTTCCCATGCAGCCTGATTGGACATATCCATTATAGATATTCCAATGTCAAAGCTATGAAAATGCAATATAGATTAAAAAAAAGTATTGAAATGATTTTATCAACCTAGTATGACACACATCATTTAGATTAGGCCACTAAGCATTTAACATCAGTCAAGGTCCTTATGGATGTCTTTTGTTGGTCCTCTGTCATTTTGGGGTCTTTTTTTTGGTGCAGTCCAGACCGACCTTGATTTCTCAACGTCAACAGATGCAGATTTTTGGTCCAGTTCAGACCAGACTAGATCTGAACCAATCATAGATGTCCACAGATGTCCAGTCTATATTTGGTCCAAACTTAGACGTTCAGATTTGGTCCGGACTGGCCATGATTTATTCCAAAAATAGACATCTATAATTATATAACATAGACATGTCAATTATTTACATATTTTATCATATTTAATATGCAAATACTTTTTGATAAACTTTAAATGTTTTATAGCTTAATAGAATGCAGATTAAGTCTTCATATCATGTATTGGATTTTTTCTCTAAATTGACAAAAAAACAGTGTTGTCAACAAAAGTTAGATAGCTAATGCTAGTGCTCGCTATCCGGTGTGTGTTTTCATTTGAATTACACTTACTGACTCTGGGTTGTTTTTCACCAACAGTGACTCAAGAGGAGGGTTTGCATACAGAGGTGGCAGTGGGACATCTTTTTTGTTGCTCAGGAGGATCATTCTGAAGTAAGGAGTGGGCTGTACTCTGTGGGGAGCTAAAACTTAATCACAGAGTCCCAATACAGAGAATCTGCAAACAGACTTGCTGACCTGACCACCAGCTCCGACCACCAGCTCCGACCACCACTTCCGCTGACCATCTAGCTATGAGCTTCCAGATCCTCTCATGACCACAGCTGTCCGGCTGCTGGAGGCTTCAAGAAGCACACGGTATAAAAGTTGAATAAAGTATTATTATTAATGATGGTGATTGGTTCAGATTTCCGGGGCATTTCTGAACCAATCACAGACATCTATGTTTCACAAGTTTGGACAGCGCAGCACAGTACAGTAGAGCACAGCAGAGTTCAGCACAGTACAGTAGATCACAGCAGAGTACAGCACAGTACAGTAGAGCACAGCAGAGTACAGCACAGTACAGTAGAGCACAGCAGAGTACAGCACAGTAGAGCACAGCACATTAGAGCACAGTGCAGTAGAGCACAGCAGAGTACAGCACAGTACAGTAGAGCACAGCAGAGTACAGCACAGTACAGTAGAGCACAGCAGAGTACAGCACAGTAGAGCACAGCACATTAGAGCACAGCACAGTACAGCAGAGTACAGCACAGTACAGTAGAGCACAGCAGAGTACAGCACAGTACAGTAGAGCACAGTAGAGTACAGCACAGTAGAGCACAGCACATTAGAGCACAGCACAGTACAGCAGAGTACAGCACAGTACAGTAGAGCACAGCAGAGTACAGCACAGTACAGTAGAGCACAGCAGAGTACAGCACAGTAGAGCACAGCACATTAGAGCACAGCACAGTACAGCAGAGTACAGCACAGTACAGTAGAGCACAGCAGAGTACAGCACAGTACAGTAGAGCACAGCAGAGTACAGCACAGTAGAGCACAGCACATTAGAGCACAGCACAGTACAGCAGAATACAGCACAGTACAGTAGAGCACAGCAGAGTACAGCACAGTACAGTAGAGCACAGCAGAGTACAGCACAGTACAGTAGAGCACAGCAGAGTACAGCACAGTAGAGCACAGCACATTAGAGCACAGCACAGTACAGCAGAGTACAGCACAGTACAGTAGAGCACAGCAGAGTACAGCACAGTACAGTAGAGCACAGCAGAGTACAGCACAGTACAGTAGAGCACAGCAGAGTACAGCACAGTACAGTAGAGCACAGCAGAGTACAGCACAGTACAGCACAGTACATTAGAGCACAGCACAGTACAGCAGAGTACATTAGAGCACAGCAGAGTACAGCACACTAAAGCACAGCACAGAACATACAGTAGAGTACAGTCAGTGGTGTAAAGTACTTAAGTAAAAAATACTTGAAAGTACGACTTAAGTCTTTTTGGGTTTTTTTATACTTTCCTTTGCTATTTATATTTTTGACAACTTTTACATTTACTTCACTACATTCCGGAAGAAAATAATGTACTTTTCTCTCCATACATTTTCTCTGACAACCAAAAGTACTCGTTGCATTTCGAATGCTTAGCAGGACAGGAAAATTGTCAAATTCACACACTTATCAAGAGAACATCCCTGGTCATCCCTATTGCCTCTGATCTGTAAGACTCCCTAAACACATGATTTGTTTGTAAATGATGTCTGAGTGTTGGAGCGTACCCCTGGCTATCTGTAAATTAAAATAAACAAGAAAATAATGCAGTCTGGTTTGCTTAATAAGGAATTTGAAATTATTAATACTTTTACTTTACGTATTAAATTATATTTTAGCAACTACAAATACTCAAGTAGTATATTACTGGGTGACTTTCAATTTTACTTGAGTCATTTTCTGTTAAGGTATCTTTACTTTTACTCAGATATGACAATTGGGTACTTTTTCCACCACTGAGTACAGTAGAGCACAGCACAGTACATTAGAACACAGCACAATACAGTACAGTAGAGCCCAGCAGAGTACAGTACAGTACAGTACAGTACAGTAGAGTACAGCAGAGTACAGTACAGTACAGAACAGTAGAGCCCAGCAGAGCACAGTACAGTAGAGTAGAGCACAGTAGAGTAGAGTACAGTAGAGCACAGCAGAGTACAGTACAGTACAGAACAGAACGGTACAGCACAGTAGAGTACAGTACAGTACAGTAGAGCACAGCAGAGCACAGTACAGTAGAGCCCAGGAGAGTAGAGTACAGTAGAGTACAGTACAGTACAGACCGGTACAGCACAGTAGAGTACAGTACAGTACAGACCGGTACAGCACAGTAGAGTACAGTACAGTACAGACCGGTACAGCACAGTAGAGTACAGTACAGTACAGAACGGTACAGCACAGCAGAGCACAGTACAGTAGAGCCCAGCAGAGTATAGTAATGAAAAGTAGTATAGTACAGTAGAGTACAGTACAGTACAATACAGTATAGCACACTAGAGTACAGTAAGGTAAAGACAATTATAGTGTACTGTATTGCACTCTACTCTAATGTACTCTACTAGGGCAGCGAGCCTAGCGGTTGCAAGCGTTGGGACAGTAGCCAAAAGGTTGCTGGTTCAAATCCCCAAGCTGACTTGGATGAAAAATATGTTGATGTGCACTTGAGCAAGACGACTTAAACCTACAAGTCGCTCTGGATAAGTGTGTCTGCTAAAATGTGTACTCTACCGCACACTGCTTTACTGTCCGATACACGTATTGTACTGTGTTCTATTGTACTAAACCATGCTTTACATTGCTGTTCAATCTTTTGAAACATAGCCTAGACATCTATGATAAGTTTTAATCTGACTCTGGTCCACATCGACCAAATCTGTTCTGGTTTGCTGGCAAAGCTCATTAGAATAAAAAGCGTTTTTTTTTTTTGTTCATTCAGCAGATGCTCTTATCCAGAGTGACTTTACAATCAGTGCATTCAACTAAGGTAGATAAACAACACCATATGACAGTCTTAGCAAGAAAGAAAATGATCTGTAACTGTTACTCAAAATGTTATTGTAGTTTGAAGTGGTCTGTTGGTTTATTCTGTAGGTTGGACGACTTTAGACATCAAAGCTTTTGAAACAGCTACAATAAGTGCATGTGATAGATGGGAGCAATAATAAAAAACATTGTTGTTGTAGTGGGTTCGATTCCCGCAGTGGGTTCGATTCCCGCAGTGGGTTCGATTCCCGCAGTGGGTTCGATTCCCGCAGTGGGTTCGATTCCCGCAGTGGGTTCGATTCCCGCAGTGGGTTCGATTCCCACAGTGGGTTCGATTCCCAGTTCGATATTGTAATACAAACGTAAGGTGCTCTGGATAAGGGCGTATGCGACTATATCTAAATGTTGTCTCCTCTTTCCTATTAAGAGTTGTGAAAAACTGTTATTTTGAAATAATGTATACTTAATTGAGAATGTATTTTATTTGAAATATTGACTATAGTATCAATGAGGGTAAAATACTTTTCAATGTCTGTAAATTATATATTTTTAACGTCCGGAAAATATATATTTTAACCTTTCATTCAGCACTAAAAAGGCACCTTGTTTCAATGTCTGAAAAATAATTGTGTTCATCGTTGAGAAAATATATATTTTCATCGTCTGGAAAATATGTATTTTTGACGTCCATATAAGACACTTCTAAACTTTCATTCACCGCCTGAAATTATGTCAACGTCACGGAAAAGACATCTAAAATACGTATTTTCAATGTCATTTTGCTTACTGGGACTCTATTAAACATTCAATTTTATTAGCAAACATTATGACACACCACCACAGTCTGTAGAAAAGCTACTGCCCAACTACAGTAGTTGTGCCGGCAAGTATTTAACACAGACTCCAGATCTGCTCCAAATAGCCATAAAAATGTTCTCTGTTGCAAAGCGAAGTTTTGTGCCAATAATCTGTTATATTCATCTGAAGCGAATGAAAAACTGTTTGTTTTTTTTCTGCAAAAAACAACTGTAGGCCGAGTTCAATTTTTCTGATGTATCTGAATATAGTTAGTCAGATTTATATAAAACTTTCCCTGATGAAGCACAATGGTACTTATAGTTGATATTTGAAGAAAACAAAGTGTGTGAGTGTTTGCATTAGACTTATAACATGGAGGTCCCAGCAGCGGTCAGTCCAACATCTTAGCCATAAAATAGATGTAACTTCCTGACAAGGTCGCTAAGGGTTGTACTAAGGTTTCTACACTCCACGGTTGCTGTACTAAGGTTGCTACTGCATCTAGTCTAACCAGTGTTTTACAAGTGGTCTTTAATCTTGTGAACTGCATGATTCTAGTAGTGCCTGTCCTCAAATAACCAAGAAGGAATGGAACCGGTACTTCAATTGATCAGATGTCCTCAAGCAATGTGGCATGGAAGTGGTTTGCCCAGGGCCCTGGGTTGAACAAGAAGGACAGATTTAATTATAGCTGTCAGTTTTTTTCTCAAATGCTGATTTACTGTATCTTGTAAAATGTGAGTGAAAGGTTAAGATAGGCCATTTGTCAGCTTCGGGGGAAATATTATAAACACACACACAAACATAAACACACACACAAATGACCAGGCATCCTGCCAATGAATTTCCCTGTCGTTCCCCTCCCATGCACAGAATGCAGTGTAGCAT